>NC_088298.1:16559882-16776800 GCF_032854445.1 Liolophura sinensis | reverse complement strand
CCGCATTGGTGAGAACTTTTGAATTAGAAAAGTTATTCCATCGGCGTTTTCTTTTCGGAATACAGGCGACCAGTTAAAATATCATTGTAGGAGCTGATCACGTGGGTGTGTGACAGGGTCAGTCGGGACACCCAGTGGGTCATTGACACGCAAACGAAACATGCTGATATGATTTATTCTGTCTTTACCTGTATATTTGTATATAAGTGTAGTGTATCCCCTTATAAAAGCACTTGCACTGGAAGACGTGTAGCGCTGGAATGAATTGGGTGGGTCTTCTGATCAAATCCATCTCTCGCGAATGGACCAATTTTTTCCTAAACGATAGCTAAAAGCCTTAAAAACAAAAACTTACTAAGAATACCTATATATCTCGTTTTCGTCAGTAGCTTGACGCAAACATCCTGTTCTACCCACTAACAGACCTCATGAGAGCGTAAAAGAAAATTTTACTCATGGTTCGCAAACAATTCTGGCATGGATCACCTATTATCGGCCATATCTTGTTTCACTCTGCTACGATTATCACTCAAATTAAAAAAAAAAACACCCTCAAACCAAAAAGCGAAACTGACAAAGTAAAAGTAAGACAATACATTGATTCATTTCATTAGTGTTTTAACTCTCTCTTCACTAATTTTTGAACTATACGACCACAGTCAGGTCAATCACGTTAACTATGATGTCGTATTTGGCTCACTGAAAGAAACACACTACGCTGTTTTCTATTTGCATGTCGTATTAATAGGGCTTCATGTAGAGTCGGGAAAGATAAACTGAAAACGCACGGAAGATCTGTATACAGACGCTATTTGAACATCTAGATTGTGAGCTTCTATAAAACACCTAAAACGCCCACATGAACGAATCCCTTATTGCATTAACAGAACGTAACTTCCATGACGGCGTAATGCCTACAGTTTTTGGTTGCCAGGATAGTCACCTGAACATAAAGTTGAGAGAGAGCTTCGCGCATGCGGACACAGCCTCGCAATAAGTGTCCTTTTGTCTCTTTATTTATATGAACTGTCCCATGCTAACTCTTCCCAGTTCGTCCCACATTTGAACGGCATGCCTACATTGTCCGACAGACGCTCGGTTGCGTGATGACTGATGCCTATTAACACTACGTATCGGGGGAACCTTCAAGTACGCTGTAAGACGGAACACAGCACTGTCGCCTGATGTGACAAGAACCAGATCGTTCGGATGCGCTGTCTTCAAGCTAGTATTTTCTGACCAGATCAATACTTTGATTTCTGTTCTGATGAAGATGTTCATACCGAACAGCAAGCTGTCTGTGCAAACAAATTGGTTTGGAAGCAGCGGTATTTTTGTTCTCAAGACGTTCAAGGCAAAAAAACACACTAGCATGAAGTACTTCAGATGGTAGACGATTAAATATTGCCCGGGGGGGAAAAAGTTTGATTTTATGTTGGGTTAGAATATGTTTGTGCTGAGTAAATTGCATTTAAAACATTGGATTCCACTGTGGCTTTTTTCTGACCACATTGGGATCAATTATCTCACTTCAGCTTTTTTGAAAATTTGACACACATAGATTGGTATATTTCATCGTTCAAAATGCATCTTCATTGAGAGTTAGAAATGCATTCAACAAATGGACCTTAGAACGAACTATTTCAAGCCAAAAATATTGCGCTGATGTCACTGATACCCACTAGATCCGAGCAGACCACTATAGAAGCCTCTGCATTTTTGTCAGTTAGAACAAATCTAAAAAAAAATAAGTCAAACTATTTTCCTGGACAGAGTTTAATGGCCATTCACTTTATTCTAACGTGTTCTTTGCCTTTAAGAGGAGTAAGTGTTTTGATTTTTACATGTAGTAATACGAACAAGAGGTATCGGATCATTCACCTGCCTATACAGAAAAAGAGAAAGTTACAAAATGATACAAGTATCGAACAAAAAAACACCACCCTCCCCGCTCTAAACACAAAACAAAAAAAAAACATTTTCAGAACGTGAATAATTTATTCCTTTTTGTTAAAACTAATAGTTTTTTGTTAAAACACCAGGAAAAATGAAGACAATATTTATGGATCAGGTTGTACTATCTATTATAACTACTTGTTCGCTCCTTGGTTTTTCCATGCAATTTACACGAGTTAACCCGTTGAAACACTAGCGATGCCAGCGTTGAATTCTCGGTAAACAGATAAGCGGTGAAGTATAGCTATTGGGCTTTAAGGCTTCGATCTGTGAACTATGACCCTTTGTGGCATTCACACTTCAGTGAGATGTGACCACTTGTCATTAACGCTTCAGGAATCCAAGAGCACCTGGCACGAACATTAGTGCTTCGTTGATCTATTTTATTGACTTATTTATTTGATTATTGACTCAAGAATATTTCACTTACATGACGACGACCAGTATTATTGTGGGAGGAAACCGGGCAGAACCCGGGGGGAAACCCACGACATCCGCAGGTTGCTGAAAGACCTGCCCACGTACGGCCAGAGAGGAAGCTAGCATGAGCCGGACTTGAACTCACAGCGACCGCATTGGTGAGAACTTTTGAATTAGAAAAGTTATTCCATCGGCGTTTTCTTTTCGGAATACAGGCGACCAGTTAAACATCATTGTAGGAGCTGATCACGTGGGCGTGTGACAGGGTCAATCGGGACACCCAGTGGGTCATTGACACGCAAACGAAACATGCTGACATGATTTATTCTGTGTTAACCTGTATATTTGTATATAAGTGTAGTGTATCACCCTTATAAAAGCGCTTGTATTGGAAGACGTGTAGCGCTGGAATGTAGCAAACAACATAGTACAGTACTAAAACTATATTTAGAACTATATACTTATAGCGTGTCTTATTTTTTCAAGAATGGTTTAATCCAATTAAATGGGTAGTCAAATGACTGCAGTGGAGATAACGGAATGTATTGATAGTGTCGACTGTCAGTGAGATTTCTTCTCACAAAAGGTAGATTTGTTTTATACATGGTTCCTTAGCAAAGAATTAGACACGCGTGCGCCGAAAACATTACATATTCTTCATTTTTAACGTGTACGGCTGTATGCCAAAATTGTCCAAGACCTCACTCTGAATGTACCGTCTAACTGAATGGAGCCCATTTCTAATTTTAACATACCTCCAAAAACTTCACCACTAAAGCCAATGGTGAGCGAAGTGTGCCCAAATTGATAAAATAGCTGGGCTACGTTGCGCTGTCAGAACGTCTGTTTTCTTCAAAATTTGACAGCTCACATTTTCCGAGGACAAAGGCGAAATGAATTTACATGTATCTGTTAAGGCAGTTAAGTTTAAAGGTGAAATATTTAGCGTTACCGATATTTAGCATGACACAATAAGAATCTAGGTACTGTATCTGGATAAACACAACATGTGCAATGACGATGCGTTTTTTTCAGCGCCCTCTTACTAGTAACCCCTCCAAAAGCGGCGGATAGCAGGTATTACAAGCAAGCGATGGGAGTAAACGGCTTGTGCTCGATGATGGCAGACATCTCCCGTGATGCCGTCTTCGCGCCACTACATCCGCAGTCCAGAGCAACGCTGGTATTTTCATACATGAAATAATGTTCGCAACTGGCTACCGGAACGAGTTCATCCTGAGGAGTTGCATACAGGTAGAGGTCATCTGAAAAACCAGCGTCGCACACTGAGCAGTGTCTTACACTCTACAGTTGTTTCCTCACAGTCGTCGGATGCCTCTGTGGCTTTTGTCAGCGCGTCTGGTTCCACACCTACCGCCACCCAGACACAGAGCGTGATTCGCGTTGAAGAAGTTGCATGTAGGCCTGAGCTTGCCCAAATCGGCTCTACATGGTCATCAAATTATCGGCACCGCTACCATATCAGGAAGCACCTCCCACTTACTCTCCAAATTTTTAGTCATGGTTCGCAAACAATTCTGGCATGGATCACCTATTATCGACCATCTTGTTTCGCTCTGCTACGATTATCACTCAAATACCCAAATCGGCTCTACATGGTCATCAAATTCTCGGCACCACTACCATATCAAGAAGCACGTCCCACTTACTCTCCAAATGAATGTACAAGTTACTCCCCGAAATAAATCGTTCACTCCTGACAGTTCTTTTCTTTATTAGTTAGCCTTCAATTTCTTAAAATCATCATTCCTCTGTCGTCGCAATTTAGATCTTGTTATACTGACATGGAGAGGTGCAGGCGGGAAATGTGCATTTAGCTCTGATTGGACGAATTATTTTCACTGCCTTCCATTGGCATGAACTTTCCCAAAATCATAACAACACAACCTGGACTGTTACATTTTAACAAAAAGGGGAGAGTGGTTGTTTTCGGTGGGTTTTTTCCTCTAATGGTATGTTAGAATAGAAATGAAACCTAGTTTGCCATGCTCAAATCACCCTTTCGGCCTCCCGAGTTCTCAAACAGTGGACAACTCCCGTGTACCGTGCACTATCTGGGTGATTCGAACATGGCAAACTACGTTTTATTTCTTACTTTGACCCAGAAACGTATGTCCTCAACGTTGACGAAAAGGCGAGATTTTCAATCGGTAATATTTACAGCCCATTTTATTGCCGCTTATCAACAGATAAACAAAAAATTTCCAAAGCGTAGTTTGGAAATAATCAATTGTCAATCGGGAATACATGAAAATCTATACTAAGTGACTAATCGAAAATCTCGTTCTTCTCATATATTTCACTAATCGGGGGACGTGGGAACATTTGTTTCAACGATTTACTACTGTGCGAATGACAGGAGTTAAACCTATTTTCCTTACTTGTTGGCACTCACAAGTCTAACTAAATACATATAAATCTACTAACTTACTGATCAAAAATCTCTCTTTCTTCTTAAATATTTTTAAGTTGACAAGGTAAATATTTAAGTTAAGAACGTACTGTCACTGCGGTATAAAGTCCCATTATGTTAGACAAACACTCGGCCTTCAGAATATAATTCTACTCGATAGTGTTATTTACACTAAATGTTTAATCACATTTTCGCAAAATCAGAAAAATATTATACACAAGTGAATGTGAGTGAGTGAGTGAGTGCTTGGGGTTTAACGTCGTACTCAACAATTTTTCAGTCATATGACGACGAAGGAATCATTAGGGTGCATGTACGTGTAATGTGCCTCCCTTGTTGCAGGACGGGTTTCCACCGCTCTTTTATTTAGTGCTGCTTCACTGAGACGACTTACCGAAGGCAAGTACGCCGCCCCGCCCGAACCATTATACTGATACGGGTCAACCAGTAGTTGCACTATCCCCTTCATGCTGAACGCCAAGCGAGGAAGTTAAGACACCAAGTCTTTGGTGTGATTCGATCAAGGATTGATCCTGGATCTACCGGTCCCGCTAAATGAATATTACATAGACCAGGATTGGTTGTTGGTGGTGACGATCCAAATTTCCATTACCAGAAACAATATTTGTATCACGTCAGAATTGCTCATTAGTTGACCCTGGTTTGTCGTGAAACTACCTTTGCTTTGTTTAGTTTGTCCCTAACATGTGGAACTTTAAATTGTCACTAAGCGAGGCACGTTTTGGTTTTTTCATTAAAATAGGACTAATGATGACGCCATTTGAATTGTAAGTTTGAGTTTGGTTTGCTGCTATGTAAAGATTCGACATTAAACCTGTACGCTTTATTTTTTTGCCAATAAACATCATTATTGCCGCCTTCAATGCAGTGTTTGAATCGAGAAACACACGCTGATTTTTGGGGAACTGATGAAAATTTATTACTATTATTTAAAGCCATTTATCAACTGTTTAGTTTACTGGTACGTTGTAAGAAAACAACAGAACAGACGGTCGTCATTGAGAAGAAACCCGTATAAATGGCCACAAGAGCTTTATCGACCGCTTTGATATTGTCGCCTAAGCTCCACAAACAACGAGAGAGGGGAAATCTGCAAATTTATTCATTGGTCTGGAGTTTCTTTATTTTGTTCATTTGATTGATGTTTTACGCCGTACTCAAGAATATTTCACTTATACGACGGCGAACAGCTTTATGGTTTGAGGAAACTGGGCAGAGCCTGGGGAAAACCCACGGCCATAAGTAAGTTGCTGGCAGACCATCCCATCTACGGTTGGAAAGGAAGCCAGTATAAAGCGGACTTGAACTCACAGGTACCGCCTTAGTACATTTGGGGTAACTATTTACTAATTCATATTTCAAGAATTTAGGAGCCATATTCTTGATGACATATTACAGCCTTAAACGATTAAAACAACAGTGGAAGATGTGGAAACTGAAGGCAAATGACGCACGCAAACTAACTGTGGACATCAAAGGTCAGACAAAAAAATCCCAAAGAAGAAATGAAAGATGAAAAAATGACAAAAAAGTTCACACCCGACTCCGACTTGGAACGAGGTCTCCAGTACACAGAGTTTTGAACTGGGTCATTCGAAGTCAGTGTTGATGACCTTAGCGGTAATGCGATTCATCGTCAGATATTGCATAAATTATGTTGATAAAGGCGATGTATTATTTCTGTTTTGACGACAACAGTTAAAAGGGAAACGTGACTAGGAATAAAAAGGCATGATTATACTGGGATGCCCACATAAGCACTGTGACGTATACGCCTTATACAAATCACATAATGGACAGTTTTGTTAATAATGTCCCTACATTATTACCCCAAGGCACCAGGCGATCTTGTAACTTGGCCTGTAGGAATGCAAGTCTGGTGTCGAGAGTATATACGAATGGGTGTTATGTAATCTGAGTCTATAAATGCTTACATATTGCGTAGTGCATGGAATTTGTTTGACAACTTGATTGAATATATCAAAAAAGTTAATACCTTATGTAAATGCAATTATCATATTAAAACATACGTGCACCTGATGTAAAGGTGAATGCGTGGTACGAACATGTGCACTAGAACGTATACATCTCTTAAATGGTTTAAATGTATCTGAAGTGCAGCTGTTGTACTGAGTTATAGCGACACTATACAGAACGTTTACAGATGTACATGATAATCAAGATGATGACTACGACAATGGCGATAATTGTGAGGAAAAAGACGCCGGCGATGATGATCATTAAAATGAAACAGCATGCGAAATGAGGATTGTGGTGTTGATGACGGCATGGTCAATTGTTTTAGTGGTGAGAACGATAACCTTAACAATGATGATGGCGATGCTAACGATGATGATGGCAATGGTGTTGGTGAAGATAATAGTGCGTGGTCCGGTCTACGTGCTTATATTTGTATTGTACCTTGTTAAAAGTCTGTGCTAGTTTTCGATTAAGCTGTAACGTGAACATATTAATAGCCCCGTAAAAGATTCTGAACACTTGTATTCATATGAAGTACCATAAGTGTTTTCTTACAGATATTAAAAAAAGAAGGGAAATGATCCAAGAAATATACTCAGTTTGAGAATTTGACAGTTGTGTTACCCTAAGACACCATGTGAATGAAGACCTTTTCACGCCTATGTTATTTCTGGCCTCATTTGAGATTTCCATTTTTCAGTCCTCTTACTTGCCTTAACCTACCATTGCTTTGATTAGTTTGTCCCTAAACGACAACATGTGGGTATATTTAGCTTATCATTAGGCCACGCAGATTTTTTTTTCTTTAAACAATATGAATGTAGGTAATTACGATATATGAGCAAACCCCTAACGTCAATGTACTACTCACTTATTACACTAGAATGATTGTTAGTTCAACTTGGACCCGCTTCGCCATTACGCGGCCAAAACTACTAAATCTTCGTCCAAACACGCCGAAATAAGACTGTCTGTTACATTCTATACGAGTTTGTAGCGGAGATGTCCGTTAGAAATCTTAATTGTTTTTGTATTACGATGGTTAATGCACAGTTAGATAGCCTATACACGGGCAGTTAGTCTATACACAGTCAGATAGCCTATACACATGCAGAATTGGGAGAGGAAAAGGTATTAGACGTTAGTTTGATCTAGGCGCTGGACATGTATGCCCATTGCTATTTCAAGAGGTCTATTAAACTAAGCCAAAGAACACTTAATGTACCCGTGACAAGTGCCATCACGTTACAGTGTAATACTAAATGGTTTATTTTTTCAGTAGTATTTGCAGGCAATTTTGGGCTACTGTGTATTTTTACAGTAATGCTTCCAGGCAATTTTGGGCTACTGTGTATTTTTACAGTAATATTTCCAGGCAATTTTGGGCTACTGTGTATTTTTACAGTAATACTTCCAGGCAATTTTGGGCTACTGTGTATTTTTACAGTAATACTTCCAGACAATTTTGAACTACTGTGTATTTTTGCAGTAATATTTGCAGGCAGTTTTGGCTACTGTGTATATTTTTGTAGATAAACAGCTCCTTTGTGTGCATAAATTTGCAGCCAATTACCGAAGTACTGGTGCAGTAAAACTATAGCACCACCTTATGTTTCTTTGCAGACATCGCATTGTAAATGTAAGAAGGCCTATCGAATAAACATGACGTAAAGTTAAAGCTATAATTAGTACCTGTAATTCTACAACTGGTACATGTAGATCCACTTGTATTTGGATCTGTTCAATTTGTTCTTACAAAATATTTATAGTACTTTCATCTGTGGTAAAATACAACAAAATATGTGTATGTGTATAGATAAACCATGTGGTATATATACAAACGAAACACTATACATTATAAAGAAGTTTGAAGGCCTGAAAGCAAACTGCCTCGAAATGATACTGGTCTAAGCATAATACATCAGAGTAATGTCAACGGCTCTTTCGGGGGAATCAGTAACAACAGGCAAGATCCTAATATTCTTACGGTTAACAAGATTGTCTTAAAGATATTGTAATCTATGCGTCGAAACAGGCATTCGTATACCAGCCGTCAACCAATAAGGACGTTCCAGGTCAATAATCGAGAGGCCAATTCCCAAAACGACGTATAACACAAACCACCGAAGAGCTAAGAAAGTATACAAAGTACGTAAATAGGGCGGAACCATGCAGCCAGAAGAGTCAACAGTTCTCAGCGATGTTGTATATCATATTACCATTGGTAAAAAATCGCTTTAAAGACAGCGTGTGTTGCCATTTTAATGATATCAGTAGAACTTAACACTTGAATTCTGCTTTAATTCTGATATTGAATAAATATGTTTAGGTCTAAATTGTACACATAAATACAGAAAGATAAACCATTTCAATTACAGCAAGTCTAAAATTCGGAACAATGAGTATGTCCAGCTCATATATATATTTGGGACGAAATTCGGCAAAGGACTTTGAAGAGCAGTAGTAGCAACAGGTATACAAAGCACAAAACAAAGTGCTAGTCTTGACAAATCAAACATCTTTAAGCCATGACCCGGTCTACACATGTATAAACCTGTATGTAAATCTGGTGTTTTTAAAGAGATGTGTTTTTGATTAGTCTTGTCTAACCTTACAGGAGGTAAAGAATCTAATTTTATCTCTCATGAGATACATAAATTTGATACAACCTCGAAATGTATTCAGCGACACAAAGTTTTATTGGATCTCTGATTAAAGTTCCATTGTTCCATCATGCTATTACGTTAACATACCTTTCCGCTTTTTTCTGTTACTACTAAAATTGGTAAGAACTTACCCGCCCTGTCTTCGAAGTCATCTTCGTCGAGTTTTGTTGATCTTTTTCCTGTGTAAGAAAGTTCTGTGGTATTTGTGCCTGCTGGTAAATGCAGGACAACGTAGATCTCAGAGGAATGATTGACTGCCAAATGCAAAGTCACTCAGACCGGGCCCCACGCGAGGTAAACATTATTTCCGGCGGCCGGTAAACACGCATTGCTTATCTATTAGGGAACACGTCGCGTTATCACCTGTAGAAGATTAGCGACACTGACACAATTAGCGGCCATTTTAATGTCAGAGGAAGCAAAATACAATCGGTCTAAACCTAAGGAACATTTGTCGAACATAAGGGGGAAAACACAATTTGAAGTGACTTGTAAAGTCGTTATTATTACGGCGGGAAAATAGAATCATTAAATTGTCCGCAACTGTTCAGGGTGACAGCATCACAGCCGTGCAGGTTTAAAGAGTATGCCATTTGACGATGTTTCTTGTTATATCAAAACAGTTTCAGCTTTTAGTTTTCAGGTTGTTCCTTCTTTCCAAAAATGATTCTGAACACAAGATCTCGTTGCTATTTGTTTTAGGTCTTTTCTACATGAGATATGACTTACTACGTGGAGTTTCGAGGTTGTGTAAAATACGGCCGATTGAAAAGGTAATCCAAAGTCTAATTTCATTGCACAGGTGACTTGTTATGACTAAAACAAAACAACAACAAAAAACCCCCCAATACATCTAGAGTCAAGAATCGAAAACCAATTTCCCAAAACAACGTTCAACATTAACAACCAAAGGACTAAGAATGTATATAACATACAAAACCAAGACGGATTCATGCAAAATTTAAGAGTTCTTCTTAAAAAAGAGTTGAATAAACTGCATACCATAGTATCGTTCAAGTATATTTTGATAAGTCATTGCAGTGCATGTACCCACTTGAGATATGCATTCCATATGTTTAATCGTTCAACATGGCCGCGATTGACAGCATAGACAATACTCCCGTTTACACCTGGCCAGGCAGGTGACTAGGTCGACAGCAGGGCCTCATTGCAAATATTTACACTAACGCAGCTCTTATCAACCACCCGCTCTTGTTTCGGCTCTTGTCATACAGAAGCCATCCTTAGTTTTCTGTTTTTAATAGTCTAGATCGATTACGGCTGTGATTTGTTGGCTGGTAAATAGAATAATTGATTTATTTATTGATCAGACACTTCACGCGACCATTTAGCAGATGTGTAAGCTAGGGGAAGTATTTTTATCGTGCTGATTTACATCGTCACGTTGGATATATAGCCAGTTGCGAAAATGCAACTGAGATATATATTTTGTTATCGAAACCGTATATTCTAACATAGCACATGATTTGAATACTGATTTCACTCAGTCGCCCAGAACATACCTTTGCGACTTTCCTACATCATTAAAAACATGTTGACAGCTTCTCTTTGCAAGATTCTGTCCTATTTTCATACTTAATATACTTTTTTTTAGTTTTTAGGTGGTTTGTGTTATACGTCGTTTTGAGAATTTGGCTTGCGATTATTGACCTGGAACGTCCTTATTGATTGACGGCTGGTATACGAACGCCTGTTTCGACGTATACATTCCTACTTGATATGATTACTAGCCGCAAGGTGTGGGTCCAGTATTTCACAAACTTTACATTTTCGGCGCGCATGCACAGTTAACTGGTGAAAAGAAATCACCAAAGCTTTAAAGCAGGTCGGAATACTTAAAATGGGAACCGTTTACCACAGCAGTCTCAATTAATAAGACACACTTTTCGGTCTATCTGTGCTTCTAAAACAGTGGGAAACAGTGTGTGCTCTTTCGTGATTTACTTCCCAGTTAGTGTAGATTTTTTTTACTTTTCTACAGGACATTTTATCTATTTCTTCTCGCGACCGTATTTTATAAATCAAATGTTGATTCACTCTTTGTCCTAATTCTTCAAAGAACTTTCATACGATTTTTAATAAAAATATAAGAAAGTAATGAAGCGATCAATGCAATATTTCGCGGTGATGAAGACACGCGTGTATTTTAACAAGCCTCTGATGTATTGATTTCATTGATATTTAACGACATTCTCACTGCCGATCATGCTAATATGTTCAGACAAGTGGAGTGCCAGGGATAAAGCATTACCATTTGCAAGGTACCGGATATACCTCCTGACTAGCGGCTGCGCAAAAACTAGTATGACGTTGATTGAGAGCAAGGTTCGCCAAGTCAAGATTTCCATTAGTGGTGGCGACAACATTGGTTTAGACGGATAAGCCAGCGCGAGTCGGGAAATTCTGTAATCAAGAGCGAAAAAATAATTGACATAAATATAAGTATTGCATAAATTAGATAAAGGTATGAATTTGGATATAAACAATAAATTTACATTCGATGAAATCTATTAATCATGCATTAGCTAGGAAAGACGATATACAGAAATATATATACAAATATATGCAAAATATTTTCAAATACCCTTTTCTCCCAAAAGAAAAAATCAAATCAATTATTAAAGACTATAGTTGTAAATAAGATTTCAGACTCTTTCGTCTGATTTCAGCGTCATTTCTATGTTTTCTTCTGCTTTAACTTCAGGTTTTCCCGCGCAATAGCTACTTGGGTACAAGACAGATCGGCCATATTTTGTCTTGTAATACACGATTAGTTTGTTACCAGTTTGTCCTGAGATCTCCATCACAGAGGTACAGTTGTGAACAATAGACATAAACACAGCTTTGGTGTGGGTAACTTTAAGGACTCCTGCGCCATTGTGCAAGGTTGTCAAGTTTATGAATATAAGTGGGTTGGCATTAAAGAGGATTAAGGACAGTTTGAAAGAAAGCATTTAAGTGCTCTCAGGACATAATTTCGCGACGCAATGTGGCAGCTGAACCAGCGGGCTGTCATGTCGAATATAAACTATAGTTTATTTATTTATTTAATTGGTGTTTTACGCCCTACTCAACAATACTTCACTTATACGACGACGGGCAGCGTCTTCAGTTAATCGGTGTATATTGGGTTGTGTTTGTTTTTCAACTTTGTCCTCTAAGTCATCTGTTAACATTTATTTTGCTCGGGTTAACCTCGTGATTACAATCTGCAGGTGTCTTACGTAACACTGACTGATATGAGAGTTCTCTTTGGGTGTAATACGTGTCAAAATGACCTTTGACTCTCATACCGTTATCCAGATCATCAGACTTACTGACAGCTTACCCTCTAAGCGTACTGAGCTTGGCACTTACAAGAGGGGAAGGCATTTCTTCACTTAATATATACACCGAGAGATCACTAGAGATCACATCTGAGCTCGAATCCTGAACCCTCTGAGACGCATGCTTTTAGAGGTAAAAGAGTGTGCGATTTATTTATTTGGAGTTTTAGGGCCGTTTTAAGCATACTTAAGAATATTTCACTTATTCCGTAGCAATATGGTGGGAGATAACCAGGGACAACCCTGGGAAACCTCACGACTATCCACAAATTGCTGGCAGACCATCCTCCCGTCAACTGGAGAGGAAGCCAGCGTGAGCTGGACTTGACTAAAAAAAGCTCCTGTATCATTTTGCCGCTCTAGTAAGGTTAAACAATATGTCAATGCGGCCCATTAAGGTATGTTTGATTTTTTCGAGTTCTGTGTTCTTTTGTTCTGTACTAGGAACGGTATTCTCCAATCCTCAACTAAGTTTCTCTAGTAGTCTGAAAGACTTCCTCCGTTTTACGTCTATTGTCTTTTAATGCTCTGACAGATTTCTCCTCTGGACTACCCTATAGTCACGATTTTCTTGCACTGTCCTCCAATCTTTTACCGTATTTGTTTTCGTCAAGTTTATTCCGCGCTCTACCTGGTCTAATCCGCACTCTATCTGGTCTATTCCGCGCTCCACCTGGTCTATTCCGCGCTCTACCTGGTCTGTTCCGTGCTGTGTCTAGTCTAATACGCACCCGACTTGGTCTATTCTGTGCTCAGCGTGTTTATTCCGTGCTGTGTCTGGTCTAATCCGCGCAATGCTTGGTTTATTCCGTGCGGTGTCTGGTCTAATCCGCGCTCTGCCTGGTCTTTTCCGTGTTGTGTCTGGTCTAATACGCGCTCTACCTGGTCTATTACGCGCTCTACCTGGTCTATTACGCGCGCTACCTTGTCTACCCGGTGCTCTACTTGTTTATTCCATTCTGTATATGGTTTAATTTGCGCTCTACCTTGTTTATTCCGTGCTGTATCTGGTCTAATCCGCGCTCTGCCGGGTTTATACAGTTCTCTGTCTGGTTTATTTTGTTCCCTGCACTGGTTCCGTCGTGCTCTACCCAGCTTACGTCTTTTTGTACCTGGTTTCAACAACCAATAACATTGCTAAGCTATATTTTATATTTTATGTTAGAGAAATATTATTTATTGGGTGTCAAAACACTAACAAATTAACACACATGTAAAACTATGGTCCACTGACCTTTTCTTCGCCAATCAATAGAAAATTCTACATTTTATATGTGTCATCTGGAACACAGCTGTGCTCTGGAAGGCATAATCCGGATACCCTTAACCAAAGACAAAAAAAACCCCAAAAACGATCGCCAATAATAATAACCAAAGTGGAATATATTTACTACACACAAATACACTTATATTGAAATATAACACAACACATGTTGTTTTCATTCAACACAGAAATGTGTTACCCAACTTACTACACAAGCGTATGTTAAGTACACATCTTTGTGTTAAAAACAGTAAATCAAATACCTGTGTTGAACAAAAAATGGGGTAATGTATATAATACAAAACAAATTGTGTATTTTGCAACATCTTAATAATTATTCAATACAACGTTAAGTTTTTCAAATACGACGCAATACTTTTGTGGAAAACACAAGTGTTTTTTGTGTGTAAGCCAACTTTCTTAGAAAGAGTGATTTGCTTTATAATAGCTGCACCAACATGCCGTTAGTACAAATCCCACCCAGTAATAAAGCCTACACTACTGCCTCAGCGCACAGACTACATATAGTAGATATATAGGAGATCATACATTACAAGAAAAACAAATAAAATTCATTTCTTAAGGTTATATTATGCTAAACCCGCGTCCAAGGTCAAATATGACAGTGTCAGAAACAGGTTTTATAGTAAAGTCGATAGCAGTTTAGGTAACTGGTATCAACGCCCAATAGCCAACACGCTATGGTATTTTCTTTAATAATTATGATGTCACCGAGGCAATGAGTTCTTGTGGTGGAAACTGAGGTTATGAATTTCGTTACGACCCAAACTGTCTGTATTATAAAGAGATGGTTTGTTCGAAATACACGACAGTTTAGCCGCACCAAAAAGTAACCAAAACCAGCAGATTTTATTTTTCAACAATTTATTAGGTTTAACAAGGACAGATAACAAGACTTATACAAATACTAAAGTGCTTAAGTTTAATAACAAAGGATAGCAATATCTATACAAATACTAAAGTACTTATATGTGCCAACGGACGCATATATTCCACAATGCTGAAAACCATACAGGCATAAATGCACAGAGGCAATATTCATAAGAGGGAAAATCCACAGTATAACTGAGTGTATGACGAAATATACACAAAATTCCACAGACAGGGTCCGTGTACTAATAAGCACTGTGTACACAAGAGCACAAATTAAATATACAAGTTCAAACTGAACAAATGCTCGGTGGAAATATAATATAACAAAGCCAGAGGCTATAAAGACACCAAAATTCAGCACAAAAGGCCTACTAAAGTTACACACAGCGAAAGCATCCAAAACTCTCAATAACTCTCCTTTCTCAACCTTTGACCTGCTTTCATAGGTCTTGTATAGACTGGTGGAATTTTCTAGAATAAGAAAATTCTTGAACACTTGTTGTAAATAAACAGGCCCCGAAACTGAGCGTATTCTGGAACATTCTAAGACAGAGGCAGACAACAGGCCCTGAACTCAGCATATGTAAACAGTGGCAAGCTAAATCTATAAGCTGACGGCAGTTGTTCAAATAACAATTCAATCATCGCGAATTAGGTTTCTAACGTCATTTCCTGTGCAAGAATATGGACTTCCAACATACCCATGTGTAGACCTTGTGTTGTTACGTATCACTGATTAAAGGCAAATCTTGTAGCAAGTATGACTGATTTTGCAAATAGTTGAAAACAGGCGATTGGCTAAAAGAAACAGACCATAATTCCGCTTCCTATGTATACATACGTAGGTAAATGCTCGGCGCTAAACATATTCCATATGGGTGTGTATAGAAGTAATTGATCAGTAGCGCAAAATGAAAATAAAGACCCAATTGTACTGCTCTGGTGACGGGAGTATTCGTGCGAGGGGGTGGCACGACGTCATGACACGATGGCACCAAGCGATAACACGACAGCACCAAGCGATGGTACGACGATAGGAAGCGATAACACGATGGTTCACAGCGCTAGCATCGTACCATCGCTTCGAGCCGTCGTACCATGGCTTCGTGCCGTCGTACCATCGCTTCGTGCCATGGTGTCATCGTTTCGTGCCACCGTGCTATCGCTTCGTGCCATGGTATCTTCGCTTCGCATAATGGTGTCATCGTTTCTTGTCATCGCCAGGCGATGGTACGATGATGACCTTCAGCTTAAAAAAAAAACCCAAAAAAACCCAATCGATTTCATAGAACTAATGACAACCGCCTTTGGTTTGGGTGTCCAAGCTATATACTCAGCCAGTCTCGGGAGTCTTGTCACCTCGAAGCGTTATCTGTGACAGAAGATGGTCTCAAATGGATCTAATTCACATCAATTCACTGAAACAGAGCAACTCACACCGTCAAAGTTGGATGCTAAAGGGGGGGTTAACTCATTGTCGCTCCGTTTTAAAAGAGAGTAATTTCCCTTAGGACGGAACGTAACATAATTAAGCCGTAGAGCATGGAAGGACAACAGTGTGATAGGTGGCAAATGGTCACACATAACCAGTGAAGCATGGACCTCAGTTAGGGTTTTATTCTCACTGTTCATGTAAAAGCGAAAAATTTAGCAAATTACACGCCCCTAGCACCGGAATTAGACACAAAAGTATGCAGTGATTTAAATTGCAATTTATTAGACGTGACTGGTCTAGAATTACTTGAAATGGCGTGCTGTCATCACATTTAACATCCAACCACCATAAAACATACATTTCTACGTCTTAGTTCACCATTGTGCTCGTTCTATAGGTAAATACCTGTAGGGAAGTTAGTCAGTTATTCGCCACATGCTCGGTTCGCTCCGAGCGCTGTGGGTTCTTTCACATATGAAATTGAGTACTGAGCACACATTGTTTGAGTTCGACAGTTAGTCAGTAAAGATTGAATGAATCATAGTTCACGCTGTAGAAGATAATTTGGTTGACGCCGTCGTATAAGTGAAATATTCACGAGTACGGCGTAAAACGCCAGTAAAATAAATAAAGATGTAATTAACAAGATCACCTGGCAAATTGGAGATAATGTCCTATTTTCTCACGATCCAGTTCCGGATGAGGGTATTTCTGTGGGACAAGCTTTCAATAAGTGTGTTTTATTGGATAAAGTAATTGTTCGAACAAGGTGATGAAAGGCCAAAAAAGATGTGATACATAAAATGAATGGGATAAAAGAAAATATATCATGCAAAAGAGGAAATTAATTTTACACCTTTAGGTTTTTTGTTTTAAAACAAAACACACGGTGTGTACATATGATCGTGCCACATGGGCTTACCAGTGACTTCGTGGTGACGAAACAAGATTTATGTAGTTTAACATTATACACTGGAAAACATGCTCTAATTTCATTATCTTTGAAATAATATGGACTTCAAACATATCGATGTGTAGCGCTTGTGTTGTTACATGTCAATGACTAACGGCAATTTTGGTAGCGAGTATGGCTGATTATAGAGACAGCTGAATATAGGCAACTCGGTAAAAGAAATAGACTGTAGTTAGGGATTTTTGTCAGTAGTCTAATGGGCCTGTTTCCTTGAGGTAGCGAAAACCCGAACATAAAACCCGAATAGTCATACAACAGATGTTTAAAAGTACGGCACCAGTTAAGCGGGGCTGAAGTGATGTGGGTTGCGGACCAGAAATAATACGTCAGATATTAGCAAAGGCAAAAAGCCACATCAGCAATGAAGCAATTAAAAATGTAACAAAGTATGCAAGAGTAGCGACCAGTACGTGAACGATGGTTTTCAAAATAAATCAGATCATTGTAGGTAAAAAAGAAAAAAAAGAGCGCTGCGAAGTACACAAGAAAAGTCTTTCTATAGGATCAGGGAGATTCTGTCTTTGTTCTTATAGTTTCATTTCATCCCATTTACATAGGTAAACCTCAGGTGTCGACCCAAGGGGAAGTAATCAACTCTCTGAAGAGGTGTAGAGAAACGCTCTGGGTACATCAAACGTCGGCGTGTTTAAATAGGAATGCACGGAAACAATCAACTTTGTCCAGGCAAGAGCTCTGGACATTCAGTGGCGATTAATGGACGTGATCTCAAACACAAGTCGCCTGTCCATTGTCAGGTAAGGGTACAAAGGGTAACTATTATGCTAGAAGACAATATTCATAGGCTGCGTCTCTAATTAAATTTTTACCCGGTTTCTTTGTGGTTCGTAGGCTTGTGTACCTAAGACATACCCTGCTTAGATGAGCGTGGCTTCTCAATGGCACTGATTAAAAACATGCTGCTCGTCCAGCTATATTCATGGAATATATGCTGTCTGTTGACTGTAATACAATACAGGTATCCCTACCCACCTTTTGCGGACTTACTTGATATATTGTTGGCCTCCCTGATTCAAAAGTTCAAAGAGAATAGATGTGATAGACGATAGAATCTAGAAAATATTGCTCTAATATTTCCGATAGTAAAGTACGCATGTGCGTGCATACTAGTCATAATTTGGATTTTAAGCTCAAAACCGTACTTGTAATGGAGACTATATCAAATAAAATCAGGATTCAGGAACTATACCGAAAAAGAGGCGATATGCGCAAGTCCAATAGAGGGTTTGCTATTATTTTAGAATGGCCCTAACAATTATCTTTCGCTAAATATCAACCTCTTCTATGGACGTGCTACCGTTCATAATCGGTAGGCTAATAATTTTCCTAAAATTTATTAAGCCGGTCGCATAATTTTAAAAGTTTGTTCAAACTTTAGAACCAACTTAACACTATAAATCGTGCATGTAACATCAGGGCATTCCAGACAAAGTCTCATATTTACTGAAAGTCAATAATCTGTTCTTGGTAAATACAGCAAATTCATTAACGAATATGGATTTTTGCCCCAAATTTTTAGGATATGGCATCTTAAATCGTTATTTAGATGCCTTTGCTAGTTCCCGTGATTCGCCGTAACCATGGGATAAAACGTTGGTGTAAAACCAATAGACTGCAGTAATCATTAACGGGCAAAGAGAAGCAGTCAACCGTTTTCAATGATGTTGGAAAGACGGAAGGTATGTTCTAGGCGACTTAGTGAAATCTGTATTCAAATCGTGTACCATGCTAGTATATACAGTAAGTTGTCGATGATAAAATGTATATCTCAGTTGCACTTTGATTGCAACTGTGCATGGATCGAGCATGGCGATCTAATTCAACACTGGAGTATAATGGCTCTAGCCAGCACAAGTTTCGCTGCATTATATTCTGTTTGATCTGTGCTGATGTTTGCCCTGTGAACTTTGAGATATCATAAGCACGTGGCCTTTCATTATTTCACATTATCAAAGTAGTAGAGCTCCATAAAATCTCCGTTTTCAAACAAAACAACAGTTTGACGTTATGGCACGAAATATGAATACTTCAAAAGATTAATCTTCTTTGAAAGCTCATTTGTCCAACTCGTGATTGTATCAAATGTCAAACAAAGCATCTGATCCGAGGAAAAAAAAAGAGAGGATTTGCCAGAGCCTTGAAACCGGGACAATGAACTCAAAGACAGCCATGCGCTGTTGTGAGGATTTAACCCATTTTCCCGTCTTTGCTGAACATCTGCACTTGTTCAGTCATCTGCACGATGGCATGTCGACACAAAAAACTCTGACCTCCGCATATCTTACCAGTTATTTGGCCAAGCTACATAATGTCGCGTGGATGACAGTTACTTGGTCTGGATACACATGTAACAGTAATCAATGTACAAGTGAAATTAAATGCATAATTTTTGCCTAATTTATTTAAGAGATGTGATGTTGTCAGGTCTATTACAGGGGGCCAGTTTGCCTTCTGTCAATATCTATACCCTCTGTTAATAGCTAAACAGGTTTTGTTTTTTGTTGTTTTTTTTTTGCGCACGATGGCGAATCGGGTGCAAGCCGGATTCATCAGTATTTTCTTGTAGTACACGAGAAGTACGGCACCAGCTGGCACAACAATCCTTGTAAGGTTGGAACCAAAAGTTGATTACGCCGCTTACATGGAATCAAATTAATCTCCACGGGCAGTTCCCTATAGCCCCACATGTCAATCAGTCAATCTATCAGTCAGCTTTTTTACCGAACAGTAGGCAAATAACATCAAACACTAAAACGTAAATTCCATTTTTGCCTTTGGAATAATATTGCACAGAAAAGACGTTAGCTAGAATACGTTTAATTCTTTATTATCTTCTACTGTACAGATTTTAAAGAACAAGACTTTGAACGAAATGTTAATCATCGTGGTGAATGGGTTATCTTGTCCATATCATCGTAGACGAAAACTGATGCATGGATATTAGCTGTTTCTTTGGTGAACACGATATTAAACAGCGCGTGACATTCACAGAGCTACGCATAACACATTATCTGCCTCTAGTATGATTAAGACATACACCATAGAGAGAATAATAAAGGCAGCGACAACAGCGTGATAGCTGGCAAATGTTTACACACATCCGGTGAAATACGGACTCCTAAGATTTTATTCCAACGCATAAATAGTAGTCAGCTACATGCCCATAGGCAATAAAACACAATAACATTAAAACAAAGGACCTGGCCTCGGGGATGCTTAGTCCACCATCATTGCCAAAATTTTAATTTCCTTTAAGTGACCGTTACACTCTTAAGTGTCAGATTTAGCAACGCTTTATATTGTTTCACAAAAAACAACCTAAAATTAACGTTTTTCCTAATTCTAAAGAGAATTTTTTTGGCTGTTTGTATATAGCTGTATCGGTAAAGCTTGTAAGTTTGTCATTCGCTTTTTGTGCCAAATATTAAATAAATCTTGAAGAAATTACTTCATGAAATGTAATTACGAAAATTCTTTTTTTTCTTACTAAATTCTCACATTTGACGAGGAAAGAATCTGTTGCAGGCTGCCTTGTGCAAAACTCAAAATCGGTGTTTCCCAAGGCTTTCCAGATTTTTTCAATTCCTAAATACGATGTTAATGGAATAAATAAATATTAGAACACGGTTGAGTAGGTTATGACATTGGCCTTTAGCTTTCAAATATCGATGTGAGATTATATCTTCACACGAATCGAATCCTCTGAAATTCTGTATAAAACTTAAAAGAAAGAGCCGTTTTCAGAAAAAAAACATGATCTCCTGAGTTAGACATAATCAAGTCCTTCGAGGATATCAATGATGTCTAGAAGCTAAAATTACAGCGGCCTATGTGTTGTTTTTTTTTTTCTTGTTTGCTGACGCTTGATCCGATTGACATGTAAGATCAAGTACACATCACCGACATCGCTTCTGAGGTAGCTTTTTTATTGGCTGCTGGTAACTATTTCTTAAAATCATGTCAGCCTCGTTGTCGCAAACAGGTCAGCTATTTATGGATGGAGGCAATGGTGTAATCCATCACTGATAATGGACGACCATCAGTACCATCGTTTTATCATACACCCGTGACCCATTTGTTCTTGAAACGAAAACAAGTCGTCATTAACATAGCAAGAAGCGTAGAATTTAACTTCCTTCAATCCATACAGGTGGACTGTTTGAAGGTGTGCGAGTTTGGATAACGTTGCTCATGTTGCGCATTCTTCCCTACCTGAAGGCAGAGCAACTGTATGAATTACATTTCTTGCGGTTGGCATGGTTGTGTCACCCTTCATGTTTACCTAGGCCTACATATCCGGCCTATAGGCCTATATTCCCACACAAGACTGTATGAATTACATTTCTTGCGGTTGGCATGATTGTATCACCCTTCATGTTTACCTAGGCCTACATATCCGGCCTATAGGCCTATATTCCCACACGAGACGCACTCTCATAGCACAGGTGATACATTAATGTTTTTACGGGAGAATTCCCAAGCGGTTGCAACCGGAACAGGTAGCATCTTAACTTCATGCTGGTTGGTTGAGCGTCCGCTTCGGGAGCGTTAGATCCAGAGTCAATCCTGGGTCGAGTCATACCTAAGACTTAAAAAGTGGAAGTTTACTCGCTTGACGTTCACCATAAAGGGGATAGTACAGCGACTGGTTGACCCGTATCAGTATATGGCTCGACTTACTTGTAAGTCGTCTCAGCGAAGCAGAATTAGATAAAAGAGCAGTGGAAATCTGTCCTGCAACAAGGAGGCACATTACACGTACATGCACCCTAAGGATTCCTTCGTCGTCATATGAGCCATCAACCCATTGCGCTCTCCATAGCACTTAAACATTTGAATTTAGCGCGTTTACCTAAAGAGTATCTCACCCAATGGAACAGCGGCAAGAGCAATGGCCGTGATCAGTATTGCACCGCATGCGGCCACAGACCCTCATTAGTTTTCCATAAGCGACAATGTTAACGTTTAGCGCTGTAGCTCAGTCCCAAACATTCCTTGGCCAATAAGCTTTGGTGCATACCTGGCCAAGCCTGTGAGAAAGAAGCCATAAAAATCTTGACATAGATTGACCGTCAAAATCTGGACCTTTCTATATCAGCAGCTGGAAGGGGTGTCTAACAACGTCAAGGGGACGTCACTCGCAGCCTCATCACCACCTGTTCTCCTTGTGTCCTCTCGCCCCGAATTTCAAACTTTCATCATTAAAACTCATACCTGCCCAGAGCCTAGACAATTTCCATCATTTTGATACCAATCATGCACCTGTACACCAAAAACGGCCGACTGGCAGCAAAAAAAGACTTTACATCCTAAAATACACAGGATTACATTCGTAGTTTTTCCCTACCGAAAAATGGAAGTTGTAATGAGGTTCTGTGTCCATGTTGTTAGAACAGGGGAGGTAACAAGGGTCAAGGTAGTGAACTAATTTCTGCCTTTGCAATCACCTTTTTACGGGCAAGCTGGTAAGGTAGTACTCATGTGTTAAAAGAGAAAAATGGTCTGATCAGCTTCGGAGCCGAGTCAACGTTATGTGGGAATAGGTTCCCAATTTCATAAAGAAAAAACAAGTTTGTTTGTTCAACCACTAAACAACCTTGTTGCGTTGGAGAGCATTACGGAATCAGCACAAAGAAATGACAGAAGAGATAAAATTACACCAAAGACGTTCTGGAAAAACTATTTGCTGTCATCTTGGTGAGACTTGCACAAAACATTTAAACGTAGGGGAAATACTGCCCCTAGATAAATTTGAGGGCTGACTTAAAAAACACAACCACTTTAGTGTCCCTGAAAGATCCCGCGAAACCCGATTGCACTAGTAGCACTTACATATCTAAAAGGTTAACCCATGCATTGTGTTTGATAAGGCCTCAACCTTTTATTTAGAATTCCCCGACAGCAAGTTTCCTCGACCTGAAAAGGATGGTGGCAATTCTACTGGGGCAGGGGGTGGGGGTGGGAAGTTTTGGTTGGATACATATCGCATGCGGAAAAGTGCTATACCGGCGTGATATAACAAACTGTATTTTCGCACGGCTAGCTCATGGGGATTCTGTGCTTGAGTGACCACCTGGTGGATTGGTTAATGAGCTTCAAGAAAGTCCTCCAGATTATTGGCGTGCCAATGCTACTTATCAGCTATTAACAATCTATTATTTGTTTATGTGACCGTTTTCGTCTCATCAAGTGTTGACAATGGAAACTATCAAGGCATGGGAATTTTCCAAAAGCCAAGTGATAATAATTTTCAATCATATTAATAAACCGTTATTCGACCAAGCACTCTCTCACCGAACTTGTAGTATTGCTGGCCAATATTATATATTATTAGTATTTTATTTGTGCTTATGACCATCTGTCTGGAGGCTAAATGGAAAATACTGAAATGTTTTGCTTATGTTTTAAAATTTAAATGTTATACATAACTTTGATAATGCTACATTTCACATTTTTGGGTGTGGGTAAGCAACTTACACCGATAAAGTTCAGATGAATTCTTCATCAAAGCCTGTTTTGATCATTAAACAAATTTGATATTCTGATACTACTGACAAGTGCGTCAGCGCTATAAAATATCAAATAGCGGAAAGCCAACGGGGAAATCGAAAGACACAACAAGAATTCGTTAGTCCTCGCACACGGATATAAGTCCCAGGTGGACAGCAACAACAACAAATAATTGTGAACGTCTCGAATATATAGTGTACAAACCGCAGTGATGAGTTTTAAAGGTGGAGGAAACAAAAAACTTACATGAAGTTCAGATGAAAGAGTGGGAAAAGTAAGTTGTCAATATGATTTTCAATTTCTTTTCGATCTGTCTGAAAGAGGAAAAGAAATAATTTTTTTGTATGGTGGGTATTTGGGAGTACCTTTCGTTGTGCTCCTAAATACCTATCATGCAACAGCATTTTCAAATACTTTTTCTCCTGAAAGAATAGATGGAAAGAAATAATGAACACCATATTAGCAGTGAACATTTATGGCTCTTTCATCTGATTCTGGCATCATTTTTATTGTTTCTTCACCTTTAATATCCATGCACACGATACGCTGGGCGTAAGTTTTCTTTTCAGATGTCAGAAGAATGTCTATGATTAGCTGTACCCGTCTGTCTGTCAATCGGTCTGGTGGTCGATCAGTGGTTCAGATCTTTGCATTAGGATCATTTATTAGTCATATTAGCAGCGTATAAGTCTTAATTTATGTTTTACGCTCTACTCAAGAATATTTCACTATACAGCGGCGGCCAGCATTGTGGTGGGAGTAAACCGGCCAGAGCCTGAGGGAAATCCACCACCCCCTGCAGGTTGTTGGCAGATCTTAGTACGTACGGCCTGAGAGGAAGCCAGTATGAGCTAGATTTGAACTCACAGCGACCGCATTAATGGGCTGCTCTTTGGTCATTGCGCTGTGGCCACAGAGGCCATTGATATGATTGCCCCGATATGGTCAAAATATTTTCAATACTACACCCTTATCATTTATATATATATATATATATATATATATAAATGATAAGGGTGTAGTATTGAAAATATTTTGACCATATCGGGGCAATCATATCAATGGACTCTATTTCAATCATATCAATGGACTCTATTTCAATTTTTACGCCATATAAACCCCTTTATATATGATGACCTCTTCACTCGGTGAGCTTACAATGACAAAAAAAATAGTTCCCTCGCAAATTTCCAGGAATTATCACTTTTACATGAAAGCCGAAGGAACTTAATGCACTCCTAGAATCCATCTAAAAGATTACGCCACACATTTTATTTTGAAGACAGCTTTTTTTCTTTTCAAAATCCACCATGGCAAGTTCAATAGGCCTCCTCGCGACAGGGCAAATTTGCGTCACTACTAACCGAGTTTGCAGGTTGAGCACAAGAACAGAACAGCACAATGTCTGATTTACACGGCTGTAAGACCCTTCGGTTAAGCTTGAGCATCTTCAGCTTGAGTAAACATCAACACGGTGGTGTAATAGAGTGGGATAAAAGGCTGATTTCCTCGAATCCTTCCCATTATGAGCCCAAAGCCACTTATTATGGCATCGCTTTTGATTATCTGCCTCGATAC
This sequence comes from Liolophura sinensis, assembly GCF_032854445.1. Lineage (NCBI taxonomy): Eukaryota > Metazoa > Mollusca > Polyplacophora > Chitonida > Chitonidae > Liolophura > Liolophura sinensis. The sequence goes on along the minus strand of NC_088298.1, from coordinate 16,751,304 downwards.
ATATGCTAATATAATCGATGTGCTTTTGAGACCTGGTACATTGTCTGATGTAAGGAGAAAATGTATGATGTTGTCAGATGTACACATGTGGAAAAGCTCGCCAGTAACTTGCCAAACGTGGGTGGTTTGTCTGAGGTTTCCTCCGCCCATAAAACTGACTCCCATAATATTGCTGAAAAATTATAGAATATTCGGAATTAAACATTCAACGGGTCAATCAATCTGTCATAGTCAACCAATCACCCCGGATCAATCAAACAGTCAGGGTCAATCAGTCATTCAGGTATCTTACCGAACAGTACGTAAGTAACATCAAACACTAAAAAGCAGATTCTCGGTTTCATTAGTAAATTACAGATGTCTCACAACATTTCTTACAAAAAAGTTTCACGCTGTGTCGCCAACAGCTTCCAAAACAGTCGTTTCTCTGTCCATAGACAGTCTCACGTCTAAACTGAATGACACCTTTACATTTAGAATAACACTGCAAATAAACACATATATGTTCACTAATAGGCTTTGTGTAACAAAAATGATATAATGTCTTGATGACCCTTCATTGTTAAAATTTGTCTCTGTTTTAAAGAGTAAGCCGTAGAACAAAATGTTGATCATGCTAGTGAAAATTCGATACCATTTTGGACGAAAACTGATACCATTTTGGACGAAAACTGATACCATTTTGGGCGAAAACTGATACATGTATACTAGCGCGTTCTTTGGTTTTCCACGATACTAAATCAGCGTGCGACATTCAGATTCATGGGTTCTGTGCCTTCAACGCCCGGTTTTCTCTAAAAATTTGTAAATTTTCCTTAAGTATACGTTAAGAAGCCACTCTCTAATGTACCACTTAGCAGGGGTTACAACTGAGTTGAGTTCAACTGTACAAAAAGAATTTGCAATTTGTAATGACAGTTTACAATAACAGAAGGCTAACATGTAAAATGAGTATATAAGCTCAGATCTATCATCTACAAACTTCAATTTGCGATCGAAGCTTTTACCTTATTTTTAGACACAGTCATATGAGAAAAGAAAGCAGGCGCTTTTTAATAGTTATTTGTTGCGAAATATTTTCCTGAGATTTTTCATTCAGTTTTGTATGTTTTCATGCCAAACGCCTTATATATCGTACCGATAATGCGTCGTAAATATTGATAATTTAATTAAACCAACGTGGTTCATCTCCATTTAGAAAATCCATAGAAAACACCTTAGAGAATAGCTGGCCACGTGTTCTTCGTCATCTCTCATGACAACGTGTTCTAATTCATACATATACTTGTAATAAATTGGTAATCGACAATATACCAGCAACTTGCGGATGGTCGTGGGTTTCCCCCGGGCTCTGCCCGGGTTCCACCAACCATAATGCGTGCCGCCGTCGTGTAAGTGAAATATTCTTGAATACGGCGTAAATAAATAAATAAATAAATAAATAAATAAATAAATAAATAAATAAATAAATAAATAAATCAACAATATATGTGCACAATGCATCAGTCCTTAATATCTTTATAACTGTATGTATGTTTTATCCTTATAGAAACCATGTTTCCTTGGGCTAATTCGCTACTACATGCTATAGACTTACCACGGCGTTTTTGCGAGACATACAATTACAATAGAGCCTTGTGAATAGGTTTCGTTTACAACAACAATGCTCATATATACGTGAAAGGCTTTTTATTAATGAATCTAAATCATAGGCCTAATTTAAGGTCGAGTCTGTTTACCAGCATGTAACATCCTAAGTATCCTCTCACGTGAGTTTTGTTTTATGGGATCATTAAGTATTTCTGTTGTCAATTCGAAACGCCCGCAGTTCGAGTTGCGGGCAGGGGAATTTGAATGAAGGGAATTCCTTGTGGGCCTTGGTCACAGTAAGGTGTTGACAGCGTTATTGCTTCCTTTTAGATTCATCGTATCAGTGCCAATAAGCAATATAATTAAGACGTACAGGATAGAGAGATAAAAACATTAGAATAATTAGCCAGTAGAATAAGTGTGGCATGAAAGTGGAGTTTTTCAAAAAATTAAACAGGTATAAAAATAAAGATATGTCATGAATGGCCAGGGTGCAAAGAAACATTGGCAGTATTTCACCAATATTGTTGCACTGAGAGACAACCAAGGGATTCAATTCCTCTACTTAGGCCATATAAAGCCTCTTATATCCGATGACCTCTTAACGCTTTGAGCCTACACTCACAAAAAGTAGTTAAAAGGTAGTTCCTTTGGACATTACCTGAAATTGTCATTTTTACGTGAAAAGCCCAGAGAACATGATCCACTCTTAGAATCCATGTAAAAAATAGCGCCACGCGTTCTATCATGAGAACGGCTTTTTATCTTGAAACTCGCCGCTGGCAAGTTCAACAAATCTCCATTCGAGGCCAGCAGTACTCGCGACGGGGCAATTCTGTGTCACTATAACCTTAGTTGCAGGGAAACATTACAACAGAATACCTATATCTGCGATTTACCTGGTTGTAAGACTCTTGGTTAAATATGCATCTTTAGCTCGAGTAAACATCTTCAGGATGCTGTGACAGAGTGGCACAAGGCCCTCTAAATTATGAGTTTAAGCCAGTTATTATGATATGGCTCCAGTTATCTGCTTGGTTTCACATACCAATGTAATCGATATGCAGTTGTGTTCGCTTCGGAAGGCGGTAGATCCAGGGTCAATCCTGGGTCGAGTCACGCCTAAGACCTTAAAAGAGGAAGTTGTAACTTCCTCGCTTGGCGTTCAGCATTAAGGAGATAGTGCAACGACTGGTTGACCCGTATCGGTATAATGAAGCACTTACTTGCCTTCGGTCAGGCATCTCAGTGAAGCAGCACTGGATGAAAAAAACGGTAGAAATCCGTCCTGCCGCAAGGAGACACATTACATGCACTTTAAGGATTCCTTCGCCGTCATATGACTGAAAAATTGTTAAGTACGACGTTAAATCCCCACGCACGCTGTTAGCAGGATATGTAACATTTTCTTAGATGTGCAAATGAATAACTATTATATCAACACGTACAGACACACGAGGTGTACAAAGTGCGTTTCATTTTGAAGTATTTGTGTTATACACGGAAATATGGTTGCAAACTTATCACAGAAAGATTGCTGGTGTCGCTTACATGGCCACATACCTTTATTTACAGCTCTAATCAGTCTTTCTAGAAATGGAAAAGCATGTATTTCACAACTCATTTGATACAGTTAGATACTCACAACGTATATAGAATGAGGGTTTTGTATTCACGTCTGTGTGTTACACATGCAAAACTGCATCAGTAAGTAACAGACTTCGACAAAATTAATATCCTTATCAAACAGACCTTTTCGCTGAATCACTTGGGAAAATGAAAAATTGGTTAAAATAATTTATACAACACGGTTAGTTGAATTAGTTGTTACTACATCAACCGAACATTTCCCTTCGTCATGCGTGGGCTAGGACATCCCCGATCCCTGGTCCTTTGGCGTTGTTTTAATGTGACTTTAATGTGAATTGTTAGGGATAGTCACCAAATGACGATACGCGACACAGGTTTGCCAGATGTCTGAGGTTATAAACACGGATAAACGCTCTGATTATCTGGCACCACGCAATTGCCATTACAAACAAAACTCTGAAAATAGTAATTTACCGATTTTATTTCAAAATTTCAGGCACGAAGTCGTGTCAACTGCAGTTGTCCGTCAAACCTGTTTTGAAATGGCATGTGTCATAACTCACGAAATCAATCGTTCTTTGTCCCTATCCGGCTTACATCTCGCGACAAGCCCATTTTCTCTTGAGATGGCACTGATTTTAACATTGTTTGTTAGAATACTCTACATGTGCAGCAAAAATATCTTTCCAATAAATATTCTTGGCGTTTCTTTTGTCGAGGCGAAGCTATATTTATACCTAGAATTATAGATACCCGATTTCCCAACCAGGATTTACAGCCATTGAATGTTCAACTCATCTTCTGTTTCATTATTGACCAAAAATTCTTTCCGGTTGAAAAGGTGTAAAAACCTGCAATTGTTTGGTGTTATACGTCGTTAATACACCGTGCGGCATTTTCCAAAATGTACGGTGGTAAGTGAAAATTTACTCCGAGTTTTCTAATTTCCTTAACGTGGTCCGCGCACCTCTAAGTGTAGGATTTTAATGCACCGGAGCCAAAAAAAAAAAAAGATATTAGATTGAATGTTTATAATGATTGTAAATGACCTCTCACATGAGTAGGGATCGCTTCGGTGGCCTACTGGTTAAAACATCAGCCTCCAAGTTTGGAAATCTGAGATCAAACCTTGATCGGGTCAAACAAAGACATTAATAATGATCTTTGTTGCTGAATCGATTGGCGCTGAACATTGATAAGTTGGAGCAAGGAAACAGGACTGGTTGGTCAATCATGATGTGAATGCGTAAGGTGTCATGTATGGTGTCTTCGGCATGATACTTCAGCGTAAAAAGACAGATGACTGACAGATGATTGACAGACCACACAGGCGAACGAGTTTCCCCTAACATTAACGTTATCCCACCATTACGACTGAGATAGATTCCGAGAGGATTTTTAAACATTTTACGTTCGTTGTTTAAAATGAAGATTAAAAACTTTATGCACTTTTACGATCCACCAGCTTGGACAATTGGTTCATGCATTGATTTGAAATGATTCACCATTGTTTTTTCCTTTCTCAGGAAATCCCAGTCGGAAAGTCTACTCCGCCAGAAAATGAGGTTGGAAATTCTTCTGCTGCAGCAAACCAAAACCGTTTTTTCCCATGAAATTGCATGCTGAGAGGAATTAAGTTACGTCCGACTCTTTTCCGATTTATACCAGGTTGTTATGTCCTATAGATTGCTGGCCTTAGCAGTCATCCCCGCGTGATTGGACACTAAACAAGCTGAAATATGTCTACCTTCCAGCAAATCTTTCCAATTATTCATGACAGAATCAAAATAGATACAACGCATCCAAAGCATACTTTGACTTGTTCCAGTATTAAGTGTCATTAATGACACAAACAACATGGCGAGTGCATCAAATATTTGCCAATCAATCGTCAGCATTTCACTGAACGTCACATGACGTCACATGATGTCACATAAGATTGTGTTTATTCCTTGTTTTGAAAACATATACACTTCTCTGATCGCGACAGGAAACATTGGCACTGGCATGTTTACTATCTAACAAAATGCCCGATTACGGTTCAAGTACAACAGTAGTTTACAGCGTTTTACACGTTAGCTAAGTTTCGTATACAGTCAGTAACTTCTAGATCAAGTTCTTGGGGCACCCAAATCGGCAACATTCTTGGGTCTGTATAACTGAAGAACAGTACCGAAGGCACGAGAATTGACATCCCAAGTTACAGTTAAAAAAAAAATTGTAGAGAGCCGTCTTTGCACATCAATTTCGAAAGCTGACGGAAGACATGTGTATTACACACGATTTGACATTGAGTAGATATTGGTCCTATCCTAGGAATTGGACATCATCTAAAATCTCTCTTTGATATGGACTTGTTGAACTCCATCTGCTTTAACTCATTTGAATGAATAGTCGTACATATATAGCTTAAATTACAGTTTGTCCTCTGATATTTACAGACAAGTTTTATCAAGATACGTAGAAATGTACTACATATCCAGCCTGGACATGCCCATCAAATCAATATTAGATGTCAAGACGCTCACTTGCTAAGCACAATGTCAAATGGCAAAGAAAAACAGGATGAAAATGACCAAGTTGTAATGACAAATTGTCACGTGTGAGCATTTTAAAATGTAACCCACGATAGAAAGACAACCAGAGCAGCGACGACAGTGTGATAGCTGGTAAATGGTCACATGTAACCGGTGAAATAAGGCCTCTTGTCAGTTTACCTCAGTTAGGCATTTTTCTGTTGATGTGAATGTATAAATAGTAGCAAATTACAATCACCCTAGCACCATGGCTAGGTTGAATCAGATTTTAAAAATGCAGCGATGTTAATGCAATTTTATAGACGTCACTGGTTTAGGATCACTCAAAATGCTGTGTTATCATCATATTTAAAACACTAAAACACTCTAAAACAATGCAAGGGAAAACCATCACCGACAAGAAGAAAAATAAAAGCAAGAATTGCAACAACAACACCCTCTACAAATAAAACTGGTCGTGGCAGTTTAAAAGAAATGCTCAGACAAAACAAAAATATGCTAAGACCAAATTGTAAATTAACAAGTGAAAAAGCTGGTACTTTTCCATAGATTAGCTATTTAAAAGCTGAGTCATTCAAAGATATTTACGTGGAAAAGTTTTCAGAGGCACAATCAAAAGCACGCAAGTCTTTTTTTTCAAGCGCTATTGTATAGCAAGTCGTTTGCATGTCAAACAATATGCTCCATTACTGCAATAATTGTACTTTTGGCCCAGTATGAAAGTATGATATTTTGTGAATGTTGAAATCCTTCTTTGATGAACTAATTAGCGCTGGAAATGTGTTCACTAAAGAGGCGAGCTAAGGTTTCCAGGCGAAAAGAAGGCAAGATTATGGCTGTTTTATTGCGGGACTAGAAAGGTGTGCATTTCCACTGGGAAAGCAGCCATACATTTTCTTTGTTTGTTTAGCATTTTTGGGCGCCGTCAAGCACCCAAAGCAACAAGGCAGTTTAAAATCTTGATTGTTTTAAGCCGCCTTTACGGACAAATTTGGACCTTAGGTTTTTGGAAGGCCTAGATGGCACATTTGCGCACTGGGTTTTAAAATATGCCATCCAGAAAAACATGCCAAGCAAGGAACGTTAAGAAACAAAATGAGCAGTCTGAATCGCAGGTTTACTGTTGTATTTTAAACCCAAAGGCAAGAAAAGCCTGGAATAAAGAAATTAAAGGGATCAAAGAAAGCCAGAAAAAAGTTTGTTCCGTGACTGGTGTAGGGTTATAAATTAGTTTATCATGGGCTCGTTCTACTTTCTTTCACAAAATGTGCCGTGACATAAGTAAAATATTCTGGAGTACACAGTAAAACAAGCATGCAAAAATAAATTTACGAAATAGTTATTTCCGATTCATCGTCTGTTGTTCATTTGAGTACAACATAGCCGGAAAAGTGGTGAAAACACGGTGAAAAAAAAGTCACATGGCGAAAAAAACATTTTTGGGAAGAGAAAATCTGTTTTTAACCTCCAGCTTTAAAAGAAGTCGGGCCCGTGAGTTTAAATGTCGCGGCTCCGACTTAATTGGCCAATCGCTGGTCGTTTGCCATTAAAGAGCCAATATGGCAGCCACTGACGAGCATCTCTAAATGATAACTATATACTTTGACTAAGATCTTACCATGAGATAAATACCTTGTACTTTAAATCAAGAACAAGAATTACAATAGGCATGATCTCCTACACAGGTCTATTCCAATCTGTGTAAAAACACACATTCTCAGCTGCCAGGCTGCAGTGCTTGTGAACCTGATGTACATGTACGACTTTGCTTCACGGGCACGGCGAAAGGTCTGCCCAGAAACAGTGACGTATCGGTACAGAAAGAATAAAAGAGTACACCGTTTTAGACCGACTTGTTTTAGGCGGGCAAATAAATGTCCTTATATCGACGAGGCAGCTTAGGAATAAGCAGATTTCAAAGAGACATATTTGGACAAAACCAAAATAAAATACAAAATACGGCGCGCAGCCCAGCCCTTATATAGCTTATAGCTGAGTTCTTTCAATATCAGCTGCAACAGGTATATGAGACACTCTTCAAATACATGTTCTTGGTTCAACCAGGGTGGAACAAAGGCGCGTTGCATTTAGGTTAAGACCAAGGCCTTAAGTTTATGTCGGCTGTAACAAGTGTTAATCTTATCGTGTTGTTTGGTTGAATGTTTACTTTATTAATAATAATCCCAGATTATTGAAGATTATGCTATAAATGGTGTTGGGGTTCGTCGTCATCTAAAAGTACATTTTGGGGCTGAGAAAGTGTAAATTGCATGCGACAAAAGTTAATTTTTTTTAATTTTTAGAAGGCAACACAGCTGGCAGGATCCACTTCAGGGATGGGGGTTGTTGTCGTTTCCATTAATTAGTTCAGTTGACAGGCACCTTGAACATCTGTAATAACCTCCTACTCTAATATGGCCTCGCCCAAGGTCAAGCGGTTATGACGTGAATCTATGCGTCGAAAACTAACATTCATGTACCAGCCGTCAACCAGTAAGGTTGTTCCAGGTCAATAATTCACGAAACGACGTATATCACAAACCACCAAAGATCTAAAAAAGTATATAAAGTACGAAAATAGGACGGAATCATGAAAAGAGAAGCAGTCAACATTATTCAATGACGTTGAACAGACGCAAGGTATGTTCTAAGCGACTGAGTGAAATCAGTATTCAAATCGTGTATCTTGCTAGAATATAAGATGTCTATAACAAAATATACAGGGTGTCCCAGAAGTCGCGCACTATCCATGTTAAGGTTGAATGCTTGAGCTACAGAGCGGTGTGTTGCCCCATCTCTTCCAAACATAAAAACCAATTCAACTATTTCTTGTACTGTTAGTTTATTAGCCATAATTAACTCTGAAAGAGAAAAAAAAATTTAAATCAGTATGAAATCAGAAACAAAGAAAAAAATGAAAATCAGGATGGTGCACGACTTCTGGGACACCATGTATATCTCACTTGCCCTTTAATTGCAACTGTTCATATATCCAACCTGGCGATCTAATTCAAGGTATGTTCTGACCCACGTATCCCTCATGTAGCTCGTCATGCAAGGGAGTTATAACGAGACTCAAGTAAACTGATCCCACAGAGTTTGTCTCGGTCGCCGAAGACCGTACGACTTGAAGACATGGCACGAGACTTGTCGGGTCGTTTTTTTTATATACAAGAGCGCCTGTTTCAACTTAAACCAGTGAGGTCTAATAAACCGCAATAAACGGTACTCTGCTTAATCAATATTTCTGGGGAACATCAATTTCAATCTTTTAAGCATTTACATGAACAATTAGACTAAAACTCTAACTGATGTAAAGCGATTTGCCAACTATCAAAATGTGATCGCTGCCCTGGTTTTTACTCTATATGCTGTAGTCTTTTTATATTGTAGCTCTATATACAGTGATGTTCAACACTGAGCTTGGAGTACATGAGGTATTAAAACGCGACTCAACTGAACTGGTCGTTCGGAGTTTGCTCCAGGCGTCTATAAGCACACATGTAAGGCTTTAACATTTAACTGCACACTGGGTACAACTATAGTCTATTCCTTTCAGCGAGTCGGCTCAGCTGCAACAGGCGCTGTTGTCGCCTGTATTCAGTTGTTGCCTAAAATCAGTCATGCTCCCTACCAAAATTGCCTTTTAGTCAGTGACACGTAACAGCACTAGTTCTGCAAACTGATATGTTGAACGTCCATATTATTGCAAAGAAAATGCCATTACGAACGAAAATGTATTTTCACTTCATTTTCCTTGCGCGCATATGAACTTCCAACATATCAACGTGTGGAGCCTGTGTTGTTACGTGTCACTAACTAAAGACAATTTTGGTAGCGAATATGGTTGATTTTACCGACAGCTAAATACAGGCGAAATTTGCACCTGTTGCAACTGAGCCAAATCGTTAATTTGCATACGCAACGGTATAGGATCTTAAGCTTTCGTGTATGCCGAGTTTCAAATGTGGTAGTGAAATCCGAAGTACAATGTAGTATTTTTACACCGACTCTTGGCATAACTGGAAATTTACAATATGCTTTTGTCGCACAGTAACAACCACAGACTACTACTGCTTTACACATGTGCATGTTTTATAAATGCTTGGCGTGGTGATCAAGATTACATACTTCACACCTATGACAGCATCATTTTAATGGGCAAAGAAAATCATAAGATAAAACACCGCCTTTTGTCACATAAATCACGTAGATCTTGACGAGAAACTGGAAAACAAACACCTTTGGCTGGATTCTTACATGTACAGTAGCCGGTAAGGCAATACCGTGAAATGTTGGAATCGTTCCGTCGCTTCGCAGTATCGTGTCATGGTTTTCTTCAATTACTTCGTTCCAGGGCTTTTCACTTTTGTCCCTGCGTTTCACACTATCTTGTCAACCTTGCGTTCCATTGTTCCGTTGGCCTTACTGCAGGTGACGTAAATAGTCCATTGTGGTAATGTACTAAGTACCGTATTTAAGTGTGTCACTGTTTCCGAGCTTACTCGTGGAGAAAATCGCAAAATTAAGAAATGCATTCAGTACTGAAACTGGCTACGGCCATCATCGCGCAATCAAACTATCGTTTTGACGATGGAACGGAGTGATGACATGAGATCTGCAATACGGAGCGATGGCGCGACAGCGTAAAGGGATGGAATCCGTTACGATGGTAGTCGCAGCAATCTAACGCTGTAAGTAATCTGAATGAAGTCATGTTGTGTTGAGACTTGTCGTGGGTAGTTACGATGGTAACAAAGGCTAATGGGTAATGACTGAACTGACTTCAGTAGTGATCAAAATTATATTAAAACAAAGTTATATTTATTCACAACATCGACCAGTTTTATGGTAGGCGGAAACGGAAAACCAAAAGACATCGGCAAGCAACCGACTAACTACCCAACATGAGACGCAAAGATATTCATCCATATTAGAAACGATATAACCATTTCGGTAGGCATTTTGTTTCGTCGAATATTACTTATATGTTTGAGTTCTGTAGGAATTAATGGGACGTGTTTAATTATATTCATATATTATGTCACTAATCCCTCTTTAATATCGAAAATTTTACTGCCATTGTGATGGAAGAGTCATTCAGTTACAAATCCCGTGGAAAACATACGGAGAATACGAAGCACCTTGATCGTTTTACATTTCCTTCGACGGCGGGAATGTTCAAATTGTATAATATACATTTAAACTGGGCATTAACAATATATTAATATTCTTGAGTACGGGGTAAAACACCAATCAAATAAATAAATAAATAAATCAACAATATATTGGTGAAATTGGTAAACTTCAAATGTCCTACAAACTTCGTGTAAGAACACACAAATTATATCCTACAATAGCGTTTGTCGCTAATATACAGAAAACAGTAATAGCAGGGTAATACCGAAAGTTCAGTAGATTTATTTATTGATTAACTTTATCATGACTTAACGCCGTACTTAACTTCATACTTAACAATTTTTCAGCTATTCGATGGCGATCAGTTTCATAAGTAAAGGAAACCGCGGAGCGACGGGAACATTTTTTCCCCAAATTAAATTTCCTCCAGAGTGCCACTGATCGCACATTATTCGTGCATATCAGGGAATGGAACCCAACAACATTTATCCTATTTGAATGCATGAATGAATTCGTGGTGTTTTACGTCCTACTTAACAAATCATATCAAGTCATATGACAAGGGGGAGTCATTAGGTGTGTGTACATATACTGTGTCTTGTTTTGGCAGGGCGAGTCCGTGCCGCCAAAGTGCTGCCGCCACTGAAGTATGATGCCGAAGACACCAGACATGACACCCCGCCCAATCACATTATACTGACACCGAGCCAACCGGTTCTGTTTTCTTGCCCTAACCTTTCAGTGCTAAGTGTCAATCAACGCAGCAACAAGTACGAACTTTAAGTCTTTCGCATGACCCGACCTGGGTTTGATTTGCGGGACTCTTGACTTCGAGGCGAACAGTCTAACCATTAGGCCATCGAAGCTGTCCTTTATTATATTTGTAGTTGTGATGACGGTAGTGGTAGCACACTTATGACGTTCATTTCGCCACGAGCATGCATTTAACGTTAACGGCTTGTACACTTGTACAATATTTTATCTTTTCAAGCCTTGAGTGGATCATTCAGACGGAAGGTTTACGCCTGCCAAATTATGATATGATACGTTGCTTCAAATTCACACGCAGTATGGTTGCTATTTCATCATTAAGACCAATTACATAGGTTTTGTTAGGAATATAGATATAGATTATGATCAGTCAAGTTAAAGACGACGGTAACAAGTACATATTTATTTATATCGTTTCTGTTATAATTATTTTTACCTATTCATTTATTCCATTGATGTGTTATGCAGAAATCTGGGATATTTCAGTATCATGTAATGGTGTACGGTAGTTAGATAGACAGGTAGTGAAGAGGGACCTGCGGCTAGTTCCACATAGCCGTTTATTAAAACTGGTCTAATTTTAATACTTGTTTACAATTCTGAGGTTTTGGTAGTTGAATTTAAAATATTGACATATTTGTCTTAAGATCACATTTGTGAGGTTGTAAAAATGAATTTCTAGAATTAAAATATTACCTCTTAGATCATCTTTCAATTAAGTTTAGACTCACTTCAAAATAGAATCTTGTGGAATAGGCCCCACATATAATAAAAAAGACTTACAGCGTAGAGAATAAAGCTAGAGCAGAGACGACAGTGTGATAGTTGGCCAGTTGTCTGTACCCAGTGAAATACGACTTCTTGTCAGTTTACCACAGTTAGCGTTTCATTCTAACTGTTCATGTAAATGCTTATATAGTATCACATTACACGCCCAATGGCAGCATGGCTTAAACAGAGTTAGGCCAAAAAATGCAGTGATGTTAATTGCAATTTATTAGACGTCACTGGTCTAGAATTACTCAAAAAGTGTCGTCATTTTTTCCCAGAAAACCATTACCTCGGTAATACCCATCCTGTCGCCAAGGTATATAAATGAATATTACGCATGACAACTGAGAGACTTCACTACTGGTGGAAATCAAAAGCCCGCGTAGTTAGCCCCGCGCATCGCCAACTACCTGAGAAAACCCCCTGATGAAATTGTGGACTTCCATTACCAATGATTTTCTCCAAATGGGCTGTGGAGCCTTAAGGAAAGCATCATTCGTCTGCAAGGACCCGGTGCACCTAACTAATTAAAGATCACATCTAATCTATGGATCTTAACACCCAAGTAGGTGTTCCTTTTTAGTTCGAGTTCACTCCGATCTTAAATATCTCGAGCTCTGAACAACCTCGAGTGGATAAACATGTCTTTATTTTTTTCAATTTTTTTTTATGTACGAGGCCTTCGGCGACTTTTCATCGGAATTCCGTCCATTATCGCTCCACGTGTGCATCTCCATGGTAACGCGTGGATGTATCAAGAGCATTTAACTCCGGTGACCAGGAAGCTATTATTGCTTTCAGTACGATCTGAAGTCCCGTCAAATTGTTCTGTTGTTCCAAGAAAATATTAAGGCAATGGTACTGTTCATGTATGATTCATTAGCAAAGTTCTGAAATCTTAAGAAGACTTTTAACTCATACGATTGGCTGCAAAATCCTTTAGGATTTTATCTTCTCGTTTCTATTACCTAATGCATTTCGCAGTTTTTCTGTTGTTTTTTTGTCATTTTTCCGCATCTGCGTGTAATTATGTAGCTATTCTATTTCACACACACGCTAGACGTCTTAAAATGACTGAAGGCACCCGGCTCATTCACGGGCAATCCGAGTTCAGCCTAGAAGTGGTTCATCTATATATGACTTTAAAATTTAAAAAAAAAAGAATTGAAATTTAAAAGCCTGTAGCTCAACATTAGGAAATTAAGCCAATACTGCCAGCCCAGTGTTAGTGTAATGTGATTAGATACTCCCATAAAACTGGAATGGGGGCCTCCGATGCCTAGTGATTAGCGCGCTGTTACAGCACAGTAACTCAGGAGTTCTCACTAAGTGGTTCCTGTGAGTGTAAGGCCAGTTCATGTTGTCTTCCTCCCCGGTAGTGCGTGGGAAGACCTGGCAGCAACCTGCAGATGGCCAGGGGTTTCACCCCGGCTGTGGCCACTCTACACTTGATACGGCGTAAAACCATATTATTTTTAAAAAGATAGATAAAGGTATTTATTTATTTGCTTGGTGACGGCGGCCGGCATTATCGTGGGAGGAAACCGGTCAGAGCCCCGGGGGAAACCCACGACCGTCCGCAGGTTGCCGACATACCTTCCCACTTCAGGCCGAATAAATAAATAAATCAACCAATAAATAAATAAAACTAGAATGTTATATATAACATTAGTAATGCTAAGTATAGCATTTTGGTTATGGTGGTGGAAAAACATTTATCACGTCAAGGTCACACTTTTCGAAGTGGTAAGAATTTAACGCTTTACAAAATTCTCAGAATATCTTTTGATCTAGAATTAGGTTATGTGTAATGAACATGTTGCGTTGTTGTGCTGGTCTTTATAAATATTAATAATCTGCTAAATCTATAACATAATGTTACGACTTGCAAACCATCACTAATCAGTGCAACATTTTAAAATGGCGGCTGTCGCCTTTAGCAGTATTAACATGTAACATGTATTTTTTTTCAAACGGTGATAATTTCACATTTGCGTTTCAAGAGAGCAACAGTTTCAAATGAAAGTTCTCCTTCAACAACACGAACCGGCTTTCATCAGAAATCATATTACTCTGAAGTGGTTGTAACTTACTCCTGGCTACATATGTTGAAGGAATGTCTCACAACAATAAGTGTTCTTGCCACTTCTTGTTCTTTTTGTTGTTGTTGTTGTTGTTGTAAAAGTAGACCTAGGCGTATAAAAGCCTCCCGAGATAAAGCCGCAAGCAAATCAGCGGAATAAGGATTTGAACTCGCGACCCCTATGTCCAACGATCAACTATGTCGTTCTGGGAAGGGAGTGATGCCTTAGGTAACATAAAAAACGACTACAACATAAAGAGTAAAACTAGAACAGTGACAACAAAGTAATTCTTAGCAAATGATGACACCTGTTACGGGTGAAATCCAGCTTCTTGTCAATTTACCTCTGTCAGCCGTTCGTTTTTTGTTTTTGTTTTTTTTTTCATGGTTCAGCGGAATTAGATAAAAATTAACTGCAGTGATGATATTTGGAAATTATTAGATGACACTGGTCTAAAATTACTTGAAATGCTGTGTTGTCATAATGGATTAACATACAAATCACAATAAAACAATGCAAAGAGAACAAAATGCTGGATTATGTAGGAATACAAGACCTACAGCATCGAGAATTAAACCTGAGCATTGTTGGCAGTGTCAGATTGGCAAATGGTGACAGGTAGTACCGGTGAAAATCGGCCACTTATCAACTGACCTAAATTACGTTTTTATTCTAACCTTTCCTGTATATACCTACAAAGTAGAAACGTATTCGCCTGGTCTGTGTGTGGGTGTGCGTGTGTGCGTGTGTCTGTGAGTAACTTAGTTTATACATATTGTGAAGTTAAAATATAAAAGACTGGGCCAGTCTGGACTGATTTTACTTGTTTAAATAACATCACTAGCTTATCAACAAATATATGCAGACATAGTAACAAGCTCTCTCCGCCACCCCACCCCGCAATCGCATTCTTCAGAGCGTTTACCCCTATGCTTACGGAGTATCCACACTAAGCTAGTATACCTATGTGTATGTTCACACGCAGGGTTCAAAGTCCAGTCCACGTCAATGTGGATTTAGTCCGTCCTGTATATATCTGTTTGATACGAGATGTTTCAGTCGTTAGTCTGAAAGTATTTCATGTATACAACTGAAATACAGCTCGGATCTTAAGAGGTGATTTTTCCGACGGGTAATGTACAACATAAACTTATTGGATTACGATGACAGTCTGCGTGCCTCTAAAAACTTCAAGTTGAAGAGAGCTTGTGAACGAACGACAACTGTGCTAATGACAATCTGATTCTGTATTGGCATCATTCTGTGCAATATTTACCGTGTGGAGTTCAAAACAAGAAGATAGAAGAGTTTGTGTAGCTTTTGTGAAAAGCTGCAGTTAAGTTGCATGTGTGCAATCCATCTGGATCTAACCCCAACACTCCAGCATGCTGCGATGAAATTTTTGATGTACTGTGCAAGAACAAACCACTTGAGACATTCGAATTTGTGTAGCTGATCAAGAATGTGTGTAGATGATCAAGAATTTGTGTAGGCGATCAAGAATTTGTGTAGGCGGTCAAGAATTTTTATAGCTGATCCAGAATGTGTGTAGCTGACCAAGAATATGTGTAGCTGACCAAGAACGTGTGCAGCTGATCACAATTTTGTGTAGCTGACCAAACCAGTACTTACTGGACAGCCTTTTCAGAGGAACGTCACAAATAAGCGCTTCATCAAGCAAAACTAAAGAAAAAAAACATCACGTTTTAACCTGAAAACTCACACAACGCAGCACTATACCTGCGTTTGAAAGCGATCCAAAAGATATCGGTGAAATAATTAAGATAACCCAATTTCTCGCGGGAACTTTGTACTCTAACGGTAATTTGTCGAAGAATATTTAGTGAATAATATTTTTATCATCAGTGTGAAATATCGTGTGACCAAGGCCTACAATGCATTAAAACAGAACGACACGGTGTCGGAAAATTTATACCCTATATCACAGTTTCTTGAGGGAAATATCCTATAGGTCAAGAACTAAGAATATAATATCTTTGAGAAGATTCATCTCGTTATGGGCAATCCGGAGTTACAAACGGTGACTTATTTAAGCTTAGCCATCCTTGTACTAAGTACGGTTGGATGTGGTATCATAGTCAACACCCAGATTCGCTTCCAAGAAGATGCTTTCAAGATCCCACAAGTTCCTCTTTGCTCTTCGCTGGCAGACTGTTTCCTGCTTCACACTCGCGTTCAGTGTCTTTAGACTGCGGTTCGCTCGCCTTAACCATCAGTTTATATTCCTGTTACACCTGATAGCCAGCGGCAGGTGGAGCTGTGCGCTTGCCGCCTGAAGAACACATTAGAACACCTGGTGGTCAATGTACTTGGTCAACTCGTCCTCAGTACTTACCTAAGCCCGGGCACCCTACACTTCATCCCTGGACTCGTTTTGCTTTTTGTCACCGGCCGTGTGCTCTTTTTCCTCGGCTACCCGGACTACCCACAGCTTGGTAGTCTCATGACAGTACTTCCCACGCTAGTAATCTACACGGCTAATTTCTACTTCATGGTCACATCGGGGACTTTGTGTGAACTATGAATGCTTCAATTTTCAGATACTGTTCGCGCTGGAGGTCTACATGATTATTTTCTACTTCATGCTCACATCGGGGAAGTTGTGTGAACTGTGAAAGCTGGTCTTATTTACGCCGCTCCCCACTCTAGTAGTCTACATGGCTAATATGTACTTCATGATCACATCGGAACAGCTGTATGAACTTTGAACGCTGGCCTAGTGTACGGCGCTCCCCACTCTGTCAGTGAACATGTGTTAATTTCTACTCTATGTTCACATCGGGGACGCTGTGTGGACAATGAATGACTCTCTTATTTACGATACTGTTCGTGCTGGATGTCTACATTGTTCATTTCTACTTCATGATCACATTGGGGAAGCTGTGTGAACTGTGAACGCTGGTCTTATTTACGCTGCTCCCCACTCTAGTAGTCTACATGGCTAATATGCACCTCATGATCACACCGGGGACCCTGTGGGAACTCTGAAAGTTGATCATATTTACGTTGGTCCCCGCACTAGTAATCGTAATCTACATGTCAGATGTCTACTATATCATTACATCGGGGACGCTGTGCGAACTGTGAATGCTGTTCCTATTTACGGTGCTCCCGACTCTGGTAAACTACATGGCTGACATGTAAATCATGATGACATCGGGAACGCTGTATGAACTGTGAACTTTGAACGCTGATCATATTTACAGCCCACAAACTTGTTTCATCGGAGTTCATATTTCTCTTAATTTACTTAGGTTGCCTAGGTGATAATACTTTACGGTAGAAGTTACAAAAAGAATTATTTACGTAGCTTTGTGCAAGAGGGACTAGCCTCTCCATAGTAGTCTTCCTGGTTAAGGTATAATCAAACTGGAGAACTCATATCTACTTTCATCTACTTAATGATCGCATTAAGAGACACGCTGTATGAACTTTGCTCTTCATTATCATCTATCTGACCAACAGCTACTTAATGACAACATCGTTTATGCTGTTGGGACAACGGATACTGATTCTCTTCACCATTATGCTTTCATTTGCTACAGGGAACACCTGGGTGACTTTCAAATCAGAAACGTCTCCATTGTGAAGAAAACAAAGTGGGTTTGAGTAGGAGGTTGTGAATGAGAGAGTAGCCTTGAAGAGGAGATTCGTCAATACGTTTCCAGACTTGATATATTGGCATTGTATGCTACCTACCGGTATAGTGGCCTTGGCTTTGGGCAAGTTCTTTGAACACAACAAAATTGACTTGAACAGGGATTTGTGAATGAGGCTATTACATTGGTGTGCCCGTGCTGGCTTCCTCTTAGCCGTACTTAGGACGGTCTTTCAACGACCTGCGGATGGTCGTAGGTTCCCCCGACACTCTGTCCAGTTCACTCCCATCACAATGCTGGCCCCGTCGTTTGAGAGAAAAACCCTTGATTAGAGCCTAAAACACAAATCAATTAAATGAATAAATATAACGTTTTCAGGCTCAATCCATTTAATGCAATTGACAGGTATTGTCGTTTCACCTTTCGGGAGTTGCTTTTGACACATCCATACTTTCTGTTGAACTTAAAGACAACTGTCTAAAAGGATTTTAGATATTAACTAAATATATTTAATTAGATGAAATGTTAGATCATATTATTTTGTTATATTTCTTTCCAGCTTGAACATAATGTCCATCTTTTGTCCTGCAAAGTTGATTATTTAAAGAAAAAACATTCCTCTGCGGCCTTAAGTGGGAAGGTCTGCCGGCAACCTGCGGATGGTCGTGGGTTTCCCCGGAAGCTGCCCGGTTTCCTTCCACCATAACGCTGGCCGACGTCGTAAAAGTGAAATATTCATGAATACGGTGTAAGTATCAATCAAGTAAATCAAATCAAAGACAAAAACAGGAAATGTAGAAACATAAGTAACCAAACATTACCATCATCAATGACATTTCGATTGGATGTCGTTTGAACTGGCGTGATCCGTGTACTCATTATAAAAATGCCTTAATTATAAAATACCTGTTTTGTGAGCGTATTTATCGCTTCATTACGAGTATTTTAAGACGTTAGAAAGCCTTTAAAGGTTACTCGGTTAGTGAAGGAATGTTTTCTTTTCCTAGCAGTGACTTTTGCTGCATTGCTGACGGAAAATTTGCCGGACAAATCTAAATGACAAACGCCACATCATATTGTTTATTTATTTAATAAGAGTTTTATGCTATACTCAAAAATATTTCACTTAGACCTCGGCCACAAGCATTATGGTAGGTGAAAATTGGACAGAGCGCGTTGGAAACCGGCGACCGCCGGCAGTATTTTATTGATTTCGATGCAAGGTTGATCGATTAAGCAAAAATTCATAGCACGTAGTAAAGCTAATATGTCCAGAAAAATATTTTTACATATTGCTTTTATATTTGTATACACTTTAGTTAGTAATTCGTTTATGATTAGAACTTGCGGTGAAAAACTTTCCTATGCAAATACTTAGTTATGGAATAGCTTTCCAAAATTCTAGCCAATAGGAAATAACTGGGACACCAGTTCAGTTCCTAGAAATGTCACATGTATCACCTTATATTTTAAAATCTTATTATTTCTTGGCTTTCCATTCTTGGCATTGATACATGCAACGAGATTTAAAAGATTTTTGTAGAATAGATGTAAATAAAACATTATAGCATGCGGCTCATCATAAGGTATAGGCCATAGGAACATGTATGCTCCCCTTGTCACAGTGGCTGTACAATGCTACTGGGTGCTCTCAAAAATGATCTGTTAAATTTAACAGAAATTCTGTTATTTGAGTTGTGTATTCTGTTATTGCAGCAAATTATGCTGGTAAATATAACATACATATTCTATCAACTGAACAAAACGATTCTATTGGACTAACAGGATATTATGTTGAATATGACACAATGTTATAATTGTGTCATATATAATTGTGTGTTATAATTCAAGCATCACTCAGATAACAGACTTTAAAAGTGATTAATTTTCTGAGTGTGGCGCGTCATCTTTGCCTTTTTCTTCGGCATGGAACTTCAACACTTGCGATATGCCTGTTTTGACACTGATCCGTTTTCATTTGTTTCTTTATTTGACTGGTGTTTTACGCCATACTCAAGAATATCTCACTTATCCGACGACATTCAGCATTAATGTGGGAGGAAACCGTTGACCTCCCAAGAGGTCATATGAATTAAAACACAATCGAACACATGAAGAAGAAAAAAATAAACAAAAATAGACAGAAGTCGTGCGAAGAGAATATACATGTAATTGTCAAGATGGCGGCAACCAGCTTTTTAAGCATACTGAGTCTCTCATCAGAAAGTTTCTCACGTCAGATGTCCTATTTTCAGTCACATTAAACCGTTGTTCTCAAAATCAAGCATAAGCCTTATGCTCAGGTTATAATCTATTCACGAATACATTTGAAAACAGATTGCTTTAACCATTCGTCAGTTATTTTCACAGATTAAGAGAATGATTTGCTTTGCCAATTTTTTTAAAGATTTTCTAAATCTCCTTGATTCTTTCCCGAAGACGTTTTTACAGAAAGCAAGATAACGAAGCGATGTTTTTGTACTGTTTGTTTTTTACTGGTTCATAACTTCGTTACATTTTCGTTTTTTAAATAAACTCACAAATGACCGACTCAGTTTTTATACCAAAGTAGCAGTGATCCTCTCTATATAGCGGTAATTGGTTTTTAAACACAAACTAAAATATTAAGTTCCATTTTCTAACCAGCGGCGAGTTTTAAATAGTTGATGAGGCTGAGTGTTGAGATCTTTAAAACCGTTTTAATTTATTATGTTTAATACACGCAATTAATAATCGTAATAAAGGAAAGCACAATTTAAAAGGGCAAAAAAGGAAAAAGTTTTTCTGTGAGTGTGCAAGTATAAATTTAGTGCTTCATCACCGACAGCGGAATCGGGTGACCAAGTTAAGTGACACCACTTTTACCTGTTAACATTGCATGGACCTAAAAGCAAAAACACCCAAAACCCCAAAGAGAGGTTTTGACTATGCGAGATTTTGCGGCAGAGTGAGTGAGTGAGTGCTTGGGGTTTAACGTCGTACTTAACAATTTTTCAGTCACATTACGACGAAGAACTCCTTAGAGTTCATGTAATGTGCCTCCAAGTTGCAGGACGGATTTCCTCCGCTCTTTTATCTAGTTCTGCTTCACGGAGACGCCTTACCGAAAACAAACAAGCAAGCCACACTTTCATTGCAGGTATAGTCGCTGTCAAGTTGATTTATTTATTTTTTATATATTTGATTGGTGTTTTACTCCGTACTTCACTTATACGACGGCGGCCAGCATTATTGTAGGAGGAAACCGGGCAGAGTCTGGTAGAAATCTACAACAATCCGCGGGTTGCTGGCAGACCTTCCCACGTACGGCCGGAGAGGAGGCCAGCATGGTCATTGGTGAGAGCCTTCTTCGTCATTACGCTGCGCTTGTGCTCTAACCAAAAGAGCCAAGGAGGCCACCTCACGAGTTCAGAAATATCACTGCATTCTGTTATACACCTCTCCAGCGAACGGCTGGGTCTTCGAATAAAGGTTTAACAGCCTGGATTATGGCGTATCCAAGTACTGTTCAGCCAACTAGTCAGTGTACTCCGACTAGGCTTTCTTAAATAACTACACTTGACCAAGGGGAATTCAAGGCTGACTGATTGATCCGCAATCAGTATCCGCTGTGGAAATGAGCTGTAAGAATATATTGCCGACAATACGACGTATTGGGTTACAACAATAGACCGAAACCGAGTAATTGTGCAAGTATAGTAGAGTGGGGTCATAGGTTGGTCATCCGTCCAGAGTGCTGGCGTCACGGCAACCTCAATGATAGATATATGTCCGTACCAGCTGTGGGTTTACTCAAACTAACTACTGGCGTATCAATTCAAAATTTTGAATTTTGAGTCCAGCGCTAAACACTAAATAATTAAATAAATCGATAATTCGTGTGACTAGATAATTTATTGGGCGAATTGTTCAGCATGAGTAAATATCATCAAAGCGTTTATAGCGATTAATGACTTCTTACATTCCATGTGTGCGTCTGCTTGTTAGTTTCACATATTCACATATATTTTTCACTTGTTTTGAACTTTTTAAACGAGGTGCTTTACTGACAGTATTTATTTTACTCAACAATATATATACGACGGCGGAGAAAACCCACAACCATTTGCAGGTTGTTGGAAGACCTTTCCACTTACGGCCGGAGAGGAAGACAGCATCAGCTGGACTTGAACTCACAGCGACCGCATTGGTGAGAGGCTTCGGGGGTTATTAGGCTGCACTAGCGCGCTAACCAACTAAACCACAAAGCCTCCTCCCCCCTCCCCCATAGTATTTTAACGCGCTGATGAAAACTTGATTTTTTATACATTGTTGCCATGCAACACATTGGCTATTTTTATACATTTGAGTTGAAAGTGCCTTGTAGACAATATTTTAATACGAAGACAGTTTGATAACTACAGAACACTTGACACTGTAAGCGATAGTGTTTTTGATTTAAACACGGGCATTTAACTTACAAATTCCCCGAAGTGATGCACTTTGCTCGGCTAAACGAAGATTTATGGCATTTTGCCGACCGTGTATCATAGTTATGAAATATTACGTGACAGTATCAAAATGTTTTGTTGTTGAAACATCTGCAACATGGAAAACTGTACGGTAGCAAATCAATAACACAATTATGTACATTGCGCAAGTACATATACTAGTAGTTTAAATTTATAAAATCATGATCGATTTTGTGGGAAGGAAAATTTGATACAGCTAGAAGTACTTTAAAATTTTTATATTTTTTTTTTTTTACATTTCATGTGGTTTAACATTCTGTTACAGTAAAACTATTGGCAAAACCTAGTATCCGAATGTGAACTTTGGGGCAGTAACATTGTTTTGTACAACATGTAAATCATAAAAGTAAACTTTTGTATATTTTTGCAAAGGTATATAAAAGCTGAGTGCTTCCCAATATGACCAGATACCCGGTTGTCCAGAATGTGCGACGTAACTTAGATAAATACATAAAAGCCCCGTTCCAGGAATAAGCATTAACTCGGTTGGTGTCAGCAAACTGTGACTATTTAGGTCACCACGCTTAGCAATTTTTCAGTCATATGACGACGAACAACGATTAGGTTCCCATGTTTGTGGTAGGGCGAGTCCATTCGGCCAAAGTGCTACCCTTACTGAAGTATCATGCCCACGACACCACACAAGACACCCCACCCAGTCACATTATACTGACACCGGGCCAACCAATCTTGTTTCCTTGCTCTATCCTCTCAGTGCTGCAAGGAAGCATTTAATAACATTGTACTGAAGAATATTTCACCTATACCAGGACGGTCATCATTATGCCGGGATATTTTGTCATCAAACGAACAGGTTTCCTCTTCAATGTAAATATTTTTCCCCATTTCGCAGAGGAAATGCCCAGTACTGGCCAGCTTAGCCTTGTGATAGATGTACTCTTACCCACCTCTATACACACATAATGGCTTTCTTTCCGTTAGTTGGAATATCTGAGAGCTTGTTTTCGCTATGGGTGTTTTCCAACGAGTTGTATCGGATCGGGTGGTTGTAAGCTCACCGAAATCATCGACTAATTTTCTTAGCAAATGAATCGCTAATTATGTCTTTGTTGAGGGCAAACCAACCGGTATAGTCGGCTGATCCATGATGAATGGCTTTCGTAGCGCTATCACGACAGGAATATCGAACCAGGCAATTTCTACAGTCTTACGCGATCTGGTGATAACCATAACAGCAACGGGAGAGAATAACATGACCTTTCCTGTTCTCAAACGTAATAACGTCATGCACGGCATCGACTTTTCTTCTAGATTGCAATTTTCTGTTGGAAGGAAAAGTGTGTAAAGTTGTGGCCAGGCGCAATGCAGTTCTCACCTGGCGTTATTGTCACAGTATCGATTTATCCACGGTTATTTAAGAAATATTTTGGTTATGCAGGTTTGTCAGCTATAGCTAATACGTGTATGATACCGTAAATATGCGATCACCAGGCAATCTACCCTGTTCTATCAGCTGCTTGTTAGGACTAAACTAATGAAGATACCACAAACATTGGCGTTGTAGTAGTCATATGAGCGTCAGATCCGACATTCTTACACCGTTCGTAAACCATAAATAGGCTGCCAACCTGAAACATCCGTTGTCAAAGGTGTATCTTGTGAGAAATATTACGTAAATAGCAAATAAATCTGGTAACACTTAAGAGAGAAGAAGTCATCAGTTCTCAATGATGCAGTGGATTTAGTCTGTATTTTCAACATGACCTCCAGTTCGAATTTCAAAGGTGTCGGTAGAGCAGGGATTAGGCCCATAATATAACATTTTCCTACTTTTCAACTTAAACATATATTTTATATATTTGTATGATTGGTGTTTTACGGCATATATAGGCATATTTCACCGACACAACGACGTAATGGTTGGGGAAGACGGGCAGTGTCCATGGGAAACGCACGACCATCTGCCGATTTCTGGCAGACCTTCCCACGTACGGCCGGAGAGGAAGCCAGCCAAACTCACGGCGACCGCAATGGTGAGGGGCTCTCCTGTGTAACTGTGTTGCTCTAGCGCTCTAACCACTTGGCCAAAACATATAACATATGAGTGTATATGTGTTTGTAATGTGTAAATTTTTGTACCTTTACAGTTGCTACAGCCAACTGAAAATGCCTTTAATGATTTTCACTTTGGTCATTTTTATGCAGTTATGTACCTTTCAAGTCCTGATGTAGACATAAAACAAGTTCTGCGTCTCCCCCCCCCCCCATTACAATTTATACAGAATTTGTATGTAAATTCTTCTTTTAAGATCATGACTTCATTTATTGTTAAAACGATGTTACTTACTTAGGAAATAAGTATCAGCTTGACTCGTGTTGCAGTTGTTGTGTTTTAGTTAGTGAGTGTATTCACTCAGTCTTTGTTGCGTTTGGGGAGGGAGGTCGTGGTTTCGAGTCTTGGTTTGTGACTTCCATGATGTGTCTTTCATCTATCTTTCATTATTATTTTTAAATGGATGGATAATTTAAAACCTAATGGTATAATTCGTTGAATTTTTCTACATTGAATGCAAAAATACATAGGCCTACAATATATAAACTTCACGTAAACTTTCGATTTCCTGATGACCTTGTCTTCATTTTAGGGTCATTCTGACAACTCGTTTCAACGATTGGCCAAATCCCCGCCTTGCCGTCTCACTTTCTTTCCAGGTGTCTCAGACGCTCTTCAATTGTAACTCGCTCACAATCTTGCGCTTTCCGTAGCCTCAGGCTAAGTGGAATTAAACACGATTATGACACAGATCATCATAGATATTGAACGCTCTTTCCATATTTGCCTTCAGGTGTATGATGTTTACTATTCAGCTTAAAAACTTAGATTGAGAGCTTTTGATTGAGGCCTGGACGACCACGAATGTAGAGCACGTATGTGACATTATCATATTGATCATCTTTTTATTTTTAGAGGATGAAAATTAAGTCAAAAAGGAAACTTTGTAAGAAAAGTATTTAAGTTTTGTTCACTTGATCCCTGTGATTTTAATTGCAGAAATTCAACGTAACCTTTATGTCATTTATTAGAGTGCCAATATAAGAATATCAGACAATATTTTTTTGCAACTCGTTTAGCAATGATGTGCATGAACGTGTCTGGTCAGTGATTAGAAATGACCTAGTTGGGCCATTGGGTGCATAAAGACAAAACTAGCTGTTGGTGGGTGAGGTCGGAGGTAGGTGAACATTCTTTGGGGCACTATTAAGTAGGAAGAGATTTCCAAACAAAGCACAATTGTAAGCAATGTTGTGTTGTAACTTAATTATTTCTCACGATCATATGTCTTCCAGGAGTTTGCTGTAAAGGCCATAGAATTGTTAACTCTTCTGAAATTACAGCTTAGTTTTCTTGGAAATGTATCATCAAACTATCTCACTGCAGTTTACAAAAACACTGTCTCTGACAACTTTTTCTCCTTGGAGGCTTTAATCGTTTACACCCCTAAATCATCATCGATTTATTAATATTTTACGGAGGGGGCCTCCGTGGCTCAGTTTATTTAGTGCGCTAGGGCAGCGTAATAACTCACCAAGGCGGTCGCTGTGAATTGAAGTTCAGCTCATGCTGGCTTTCTCGTGGGAAGGTTTGCCAGCAACCTGCGGATGGTGGTGGGTGTCCCCCGGGCGCTTCCCGGTTTCCTCCCAACATAATGCTGGCCGCCGTTATATCATTGAAATATTCTTGAGTACGACGTAAAACACCAATCAAATAAATAAATAAATAAAATATTTCACGGAGGCTGATGGTGGGCTTCAGTTAACCAGAAGTTAACTTTGACTCAAGCCACGTGCATACCGTGACACCCTCTGATTAACAACTTAGAATAAGTAATCCATGAAATTTGCAGAACAGTCTTTTCTGATCATGATTTTTAACCTGAATCTGTCCCTTAAATAAAATGCAAGCAAAAAATGTACCAAAACGCTTAATGCTAAGGAAACACACCTTGGCAACGCATCTCTAAAGAAAGGTTTCTTTACGCCATTATCCGTTATAAAGAACATTCATACTTTCCGAGTTTGGGTAATTCTAGATCAGTAAATTTGCAATTAACATCACTGCGTCTTTCAACCTAATTCTGCTTAATCCATGGTGCTAGGGAGTGGGGTGTAATTTGTTATCATTTGCGCATTTACATGAGCAGCTAGAATAAGGCCTAAGCTGAGGTAATTTGACAAGAGGCCGAATTTCACCCCTTACGCGTGACCATTTTCACAATATCACACTGCTATCGCTGCTGCTTAAGCCCTGGTGTTAGCGTGTATGTAATTTAGTATCATTTGAGCATTTGCATGAACAGTGAGAATAACGCTCTACTTAAGACAGATTGGCAGGAGCCCTTTTTTCACCCGGTTTCATGTGACCATTTGCACAATATCACACTGCTGTCTCTGCTACTTAAGCACTGGTACCAGTGTGTATGTAACTTAGTATTACATTTGCATGAACGTTTAGAATAAGGCCTAAGCTGAGGTAATTTGACAAGAGGCTGAATTTCACCCGTTACGCGTGACCATTTTCACAATATCACACTGCTGTCGCTGCTCTGGATATACTCCATAGCCTGTAAGTGTTAGCATTTTGAGTAATTCTATATCAGTGACGTTTAATAAATTGCAGTTAACATCACTGCATTTTTTTTACCTTATTCTGTTCAAGCCATGGTACTAGGGGGCGTGTAAATTGCTACAATCTATGCATTTACGTGAACAGTTAGAACAAAACTCTGAGGTGTATTGACAAGAGGTTGTATTTCACCAGTTACGTGTGACAATTCGCCAGCTGTCACACTGTCGTAGCTGCTCTGGTTTTACTTTCTATGCTGTAACTGTTTTATTAAATTGATGTAGACTGTGCTATGTGGTATGGCAAAATTTCACCTCAAATCCGAAAGGTTGACATCAAATTTTTTTTTGCATTGCTGTTTATGGGCAAAATTGATTTTCATTCTCATACGATTTTAGTGGAAAAAACCGTATTGCCTACGGTAAACTAAAGTGTCCATGGCAAACAGCAGTGCTCACGGTAAACCAGAGTGCCCATTGTAAACTTAAGTGCCCATTGTAAATAGCAGTGCTCACGGTAACTCGGGGTGCCCCTGGTAAACCGGAGTGCTTATGGTAAACTGAAATGCCCATGGTGAACAGCAGTGCTCATGGTAAACCGGAGTGCCCATGGTAAACTGAAGTGCCGATGGTAAATAGCAGTGCTCACGGTAAACTGAAATGCCCATGGTGAACAGCAGTCCTCATGGTAAACCGGGGTGCTCATGGTAAACCGAAATGCCCATGGTAAATAGCAGTGCTCACGGTAAACCGGGGTGCCCATGGTAAACTGAAGTGCCCATGGTAAATAGCAGTGCTCACGGTAAACCGGAGTGCCCATGGTAAACTGAAGTGCCCATGGTAAATAGCAGTGCTCACGGTAAACCGGAGTGCCCATGGTAAACTGAAGTGCCCATGGTAAACAACAGTGCTCACGGTAAACCGGAGTGCCCATGGCAAACGATCGATCTTCTGTTTACTGACGAACTTTCCCGAATGTCAAGAACATAAATAGACGACATGCTGTCTTCAACGATCGTTAGGCTGCTGATATTGCTTTATTGTCCTCTAGATCCTTGCGTGAAGTGAAGCAGCAAAATCCACAAATTCCCTGTCCACAAGTTGGTATGTTCCAGATTTGCGGATGGATGCCCGTGAAAGTTAGCACTAATACTAGACATAATAGCATAAAATACGATTGATTCGTTGCCGTATTTGCTGTCACTGAAGTCAACAGCAACTGGTCGATATTTTCCGCTCGAAATTCTGATTAAATGTTAGATACAACATGGGTTAGGATGTATACACATTGGTGGTTATTACAAAGTGACAAAGAGATACCTTTATTTATTTTTGTTTTGAACCCAACTTATGGATTTTGGATGCCATTTCTAGAATATAGACGATCTTCTCTCCATTAGAGAAAACTGTTCCTCTGGTTCTCTTGTACATGCTAAGAGCTTCATTTACTATTTCATTTATTTATTGCATTGGTGTTTTACGCCGTACTCAAGATTATTTCACTTATTCAGCTGCGGTCAGCTCATTTATTATTTAAATATTAGTTCTTTTGGAATCTAGTGTTTTAGGTTTTTTGGAAATGGATTTTGAAATAGACGAAGTGCCCCTTCTTGACTCACGACTGACTGACATGGACCTTGGCTACACATGTACAGTATCGCCGTTTAACATATGAAAAAAAATGCTTACATTCTTTGTGTATCACATAGCCATCGGATCTGTTGAATTTGACGCAATCACAAAATTTCAACACAAAACGACCTTTCCGTATAATGCTATAAGGACTTTGTGTTTTTAAATGTACTTGGAGAGGCCTCTATGACCCAGGTGTTTAGCATGCCAACGCGGCGCACTGATCCAAGAGCATCTCACCAATGTTGTCGCTGTGAGTTCAAGTGCAATTAATTAATAATACCGGGAAAAAGAAACAATCTGGAGGAAAGACCCGAGGAAATGAATTTTACAAGCCGCTCATGCCAGCAAAATCACAATTTTTAAATGTCAACAAGTACTTCTTGAAGTGTTACAGCTTTTATTGACAAAGATTCCCGAAACAAAACCCAAATTCAAGTCTAATTTTATTTAAGGCGACCGGGGTAAGGCTGAGTAAAACAAAGAACACCAGCGTGCTTTAGAGTTCCGCGCAGATTTTGCAGATTCGGACGTTGTACCGAATACAAAAATAGCATCCATTACAGTCAACGTATTCAGGAATGTACAGAAGTAAATACCTGTCATGAGTATAACAGTTCCTGACTATTATCCAGACATTAAGTAATACGGTGACCAGATCCCCATCTAGAAATTAAGATAATCGGCGAATAATCAGTATCAATTACATCTTATCAACTGGTCAACATTCTATGCTAATATAGTGGCCATTATCTTACAATAAACGAAGGATTCCTGTGAATTCAACGTCAGATAATGTCCTTCTTTTATACACAATTAAGTAATACATTCACTTGTTGATGCTTATTTTTTACAGTGTACAACATGTTTCAATGCCATGCAAGGTAAGCTATTTTTGAATAAACATCGGTTCCTTTTAATTTTTGAGGTTTACGTGCAAAATTCACATAAATAAAAAATGCATTATGTCCAAACTGAAATCATATAACCTAATCAAAGCAATACATAGTTTTACAGTTAAAAGTGAGAGTAAAATATTCAAAGATTTTCCATGCAGAGAATCCCTGCTTGAAATAAATTCTATCACAGTTTTCACTGCAACCAAAAACACAAGATTGTCGTTGGTTATACCTGTGTTTTTGATTTCACTCTGTATTCGAAAAAAGCACAAGATTGTCATTTATCAGTGTTCCCACTTGATATTAGAGAACACTGGTTACTGTTGACTTTTCGTGGTTATGAACTAACCTGAAAAAACTTTCAAGGCTGAGATCGCTTATTTGTGTTTCTGGCCTCTTGACCTCACAAAAGCGACTGTGTCGCTGTTGATTATCCATATGTCTAACATAAACAAAGACCATGGTTACAGAAAGGTTAAGGTTGCCTTTGACTATTGGTGGTTTTCATCCTGATTTTAAAGAAAGAACACCCCTTGGCTTTATTGTGCGCGTATGACTCTGTGTGTTCAACATTTACATTGAGATAATGGCAAGTACCTCAATGGCTGCTGGTTATTAATTACTGATGACTCGAGGCGTCGTGTCTCGCAATTATCATCAATCAGTGGATGTCCACAGTAATCAATGGTCTTTTTTCTGCAAAACTATCCTGAGCAATTTTGAAACAAACGCCGCTGGAAAGCAACTCAAGTCGCAAAATTGCCCTGGGAATAATCTGTCTTGTCTTTGTTGGACATAAAATTCGATTCTGATGAAAGTTACTCGGTCGCGTGATTTGTATCACAAGATTAAAGATCATCTATTTTAATCAAAGGAGACTCTAAAAATATGCATCGGTGTGACTGTGCCTGGGCTGTCAGATTTGTTCTACCTATAAATTACGGCTGTATCATTACACTCTCTAGGTCTATTTGTATGTTTTGTTTTAGAACAAAACGTGTGTCTTAGAAGTATGTAAGCTTCGAATCACTTCAAATCGAGCATATCATCAACTTAAGCATGGTTTACACAGAAATTTGTGAAACATGTAGTGATGCCTACAGCCAATTAGCTGTCACTGGCAGACTGCATGATCTAGAAATATACTACTGTCATGTCGTCGTATTATGGTGGGACGAAACCGGGCAGAGCCCGGAGGAAACCTACGACCACCAGGCTGCTGGTAGACTTCCCCACGTACGGCCGAAGAGGAGCTGAACTTGAACTCAGAGCGACCGCACTGGTGAGAGGCTCCTAGGTCATCGCCCTGTGCTAGCGTCCTAAACCCCTCGGTCACGGAGGTCCTTCTTAAGTGTCTTCGCCTTAGAAATAAAATAACTCAGTTCCATCCATAAAGATATGCGTTCTTTTTCCTGGACTTATTATGTTACCTTGGCCAGAAGAGTATCGGTATTAATCAAAGAAATGATCATAATGCTGCTCTGCACAACCCGGAACTGATATCATATTAACTATTAGTGAAAACTACTTCGAAAACACCAAATTATGCACGACTACCGGAAGTCACTGAAAGAGCAGTATTGCTTGTTCGCTCTAAAGTTACCAAACCTTGTCGGCTTTAGCTGAGCACAGTGTGTCATCGGGGTGAATGCTCTTCGCAAAATCGCATACAACGCCTCCCTACAAAGTTCTGCACAAGTTATACCCGTTTATGTTTAAAACTTTCTTTGGATATGTGTTCAAACTTGCTCAACTAAGGAAGACAGAGTGTTTGTGCAAAGAATGGGGAGTAAACCTACACGAATCACTGATAAATTTTCTTATGAAATGAGTCGCTGTGGATGTCTTTGTCACAGGAAAACAATGAATGCATCGAGCAAAGACGACACAGACTGAAAGGGTTCGGTCGATTTTTCTGGACCGCAATATCGAACCAGTCTTCTCTACACGGCATTACGTAATACACGTACAGCCAGATAACTTTTGTCACCATGCAGCCTATCCATTATCCAGGCGAACGGAGGGAATAACGGAACATTTCCTGTTCTCAAAAGCACTGACACAGTACAAAACTTCATTTGATAACAACCCATAATCTGGTCTTTGAAAGACTTATGTAGTTCATTAACCCACCTAAGACTGCGTTTTCCTGCGTGTACTTTACTGACAAAAATTAGCATTGGCACAGAACAAGACGTCATTTGATAGCAGCCCATGATCTTGTTTTTAAAAGATTTATTCAGTTCAGCATCTCTCAACTGAGGCTGCATTCTCCTGCTTTGTTGAAAATAAAAATGCAAAGCCACAACAGGTGGAAGAATAATGTACAATTTCTGCTCTCAAACGCATAAGCACTTTAAAAGACTTAGTACCAGAAACATGACATTGCATAATTTCTTGTTTATATTTTCTAGTTTGATTTGTATGTCTAATGGGTAAAAGATACCAAGCACGAGTAAATCACCACATCTTTCTTGGGTTTCTGGTAAATATCTGAACATAAAATGGTCGATCGTACAAACGATCAAGTCATATATCGAGACCTGTCTCAATCTTAGCGTCCGGCACTCGTAAACAATCCCTAAAACCATGCAATTCTGCTACAGCAATAAAAAAAAACTATCAGCACGAACAGTAAAGTTAGAATACCGACATCATTATGATAGTTTTCAAAAGACAACACAAAATCGGTGAAACTCAACCTCTTGTCGGTTTGGCTCAGTAAGAGTTTTATTATTACTGTTTATCTAAGTGCATTGCATTGTTTTAATGTATATTAAATGGGATGACAACACGGCATTTTGAGGAATTTTAGACCAGTGACGTCAGATAAATTGTAATTAACATCACTGCATTTATTTAATTCTGCTTGAGCCATGGTGCTAGTGGGCGTGTAATTTGCTACCATTTCTGCGTTTACATACAGTTACAATAAAACCCTAACTGAGTAAAATTGACAGGAGGAGATATTTAACCGGTTACATGTGACCATTTGCCAACTATCACATTGTCGTCGCTGATCTGGTCTTACTCTCTATGCTGTACGTCTTTTATAGTGTTTATAGGCTTGATACATGTAGCATCATTGCCTCATCAGAATTAGTTTTAGAAAATTGCACCGATGTGAAAGGAACTTTATTAGACGTCAATAATCTTGAATTAATCAAAATGCTGTTGAATTAGGTCATCTGCATGAACAGTTCCAATCAAAACGCACCTCAGACACATACTTTGATTATCGACTTTTCATAAACTAGCGAGGTACACGATTTGCATGCCGACGTCACTCATGAAAACTGCTGACGGCTTCTCTTTCACCCTAATTTCGTACTTCAATTTATTAGTTTTATGGTGGTTTGTTTTTAAATTTGTTGTGGGAATGATCAAGCCCTTACACATAAGTCTAGAGAACTAACTTTGATATTAACATAGTTACTAAAGTATTAATTAAACTTAAGAATGCACGCGACTTTTGTGTCAAAAGATGAAATTCGTAAAAGCATCAGTACTAGACAACTAAAGGAAACAGTGCTTATACACCAAGTCTTTGAGATAAAAAATACATTAGTACTAGATTATTAACCGGACAAAACACGGGTACCAAAACATTAATATTGAATAAAACCGTGGCACGAACGAATGAAAGAAAGTACGAATAAGACATTCGTTTTAAAGAGCTAATTCCAGCTTTTACAACATTCTTGCTAAACATAAGCTTGTTTCCCTCGTCTCCTTTAAGCTTCTTTCTTTGATATTTTCTTTTGTAATGACGGTATCATTTGGATTTTCCTCATCACAGCTATCATTTTTGCCCGAATCTGGTTCATACACTGTTCTTACTACATAAATAACAGATAAGGATTTTAACCTAGAATTTGTCAGGAGAAAGTTCTATACATATGCTTCTCTGTCGAGACATACCTAAAGACATACGTTCTTACTATAAAAAGCGTTCATGAAGCTGTGGATGTTCTAACTTTCTAACTATCCTATTTAGTTATTGCCGTCTATGAAGATTTCAAGCCGACTTCGTGACTTTATTTGCGCAATCTGTTATTTCCCTAGAGGGATAAATGAAATAATAGCACCTTTACAGGCATAACTTTCTCAGGTGGTTTACTACTCAGGTGGCAATCTACCTTCAAATATAAGACATTGAAATTGATTCCTGGATTTCTATTTTAGATCTTTTATCATTTCCAATTTTGTTATTATAGTTTAAATTGGTTCCATTCATAGAGTACGGGAAAATTATCTTGTGCGAAGTTAATGTCTTCTTCCGTTCTTCAAGGTAATAATGCGTCCTATATCTTTGAAAAATGAACAAACAAAATTGACGAATCTGCTTGTAGGAATTTTTGTCTCCAGATCCCTACGTCTATATTGACTCCGCTAACATAAGAAATAATCAAATGACGTTTTAGTGTTACTGTTTATTGACTGGACCAGCTGCTGATAAAAAAATCACAAAAACGAAAAAAGACATCTAACAAAGATTTTAACATGAAATTTGTCGATAACAAGTTCTAAAATGCATCAATGGCAATAATTTACGACCATCCTAGCAGCATGGTTCAAGAATTAGGGGAAAAAGTGAGGGTAATTGCAATTTATAACAGGTCACTGATCTACAGTTGATACATATTGGGCTCGTCAGGACAAACGATGTCTGGGTTCAATCACAACTTCCGTGAAAAAGTGAAAATATAATTTCAAAATAGTTTTCTTAAGTTTTTGTCCATCTATTGTGTTCTGCAAATCACAGGCATTTGCCCATTACGAATTAATTCGGTGTTTTCTTTTCCATCTCTTTCTTGATACAAATTCTCAAGCAAATGTTGTCCTTGATATAACCATCATTTATCTGCGAAAAGACATGTCATTGCCTTATTTTCGGAATCGAGCAACCACTTAGCTTTGCGGATTTAAACATCTGGCATCACTCAAAGCACCACTGGCCAAAGATAGCTTATTCTGCTTGCAACTTAATAAAACTTTCTAAGCTTAAACAGACTTTTTTCAAGTTATCAAATTTCCATCAAAGTTTGGAAAATGCTTCTGGAACAGTGAAATGTTTTTAAAATCAGTTTCGGCTTGGGAAAATAAACCTGAATAGGTAATTGAATAGATAATAATTTCTTCAAAAACCTGCTCCGACCAGTCAATGAGTTCTGGTGGATCTGTACCCTTCCATATATTTGTTAGCAGACTGGGTGACATTGTTAGAAAGTACTTTTGTCCATTTCCACTTAACCGGGGCCTTCAGGTCAGAGATAGGGGTAGGGTATATATTCGTAGTGTTGAATTAGATTTCCACCTTGCCAACTAAGTAGTATACCTTGATTTTCGACAATTTAACTGGTTCACGGTATGGATACGTTTTCATACCTTTGCCCAGAACACTCCTGGGCTTTAGATCAATTATTAAATCTGTTGACTTTTTCTCTTTGCATGATTTTATCCTAATTTGGTACTTTACATACTTTCCTACCTCTAAAGTGGTTTGCGTTTTACGTAGTTTCGGGAATTGGACTTTGTATTATTGAAATGGAAAGTTCATTTCGGTTGACGGTTGGTATACGAATGTCGCATGGATTTAAGTTACAGTCAAACCAGCTGAAGCTAAACCCGACCATACGACTTATATGTCTTATGTCAAAGACATTCCAAAGTCATAAGACTAATTGCCACGTTCTTAGTTCTGGTAACTTGTACTTTATGACCATATTCCTTTCTGTTCCTCTCTGAAAAGGCGGCTTACAAAAGATCGTCAGTAATCTGTGCTCAGAATTTAAGGTGGACTTCATACTACTTTTTCCCCCTTTTGAGTTATCCGATGAACCTGGTTTGCCCTCAGGTAAGCCTCCGAAAGCTTCGTGCGACCATGTGATCTTACTGGCCGACAGGAAATAAGATAAAGTAATAATACCGCAGGTGGAGTACATTTCCATTCCTGTAAATTAGTTTGTAAATGAACTCAATGAACTTCTCAATTATGGACATGTAATTCCTCCCGGGAGCACAAGGTTTAAACTTCACTAATCTAAAATAGATTAGGAATTTTGTATCTGGATTTGCAGAAGATCACTACCATTAAGTACAGTATCATACAAATGCAGATATTTGAAGTTGTAATTAACATGATTGCATTTTTAACATAATTTTCCGTCAGACATGGTGTTTGGAGATGTATGTCGTGCTACTGTTGCTACATTTACAAGAGAAGTTTAAATAAAGCCATAAATGAGACACGATTTCAGCGATTACGTGTGACCATTTGCCAACCATTAAATTGTCGTCGCTACACTTGCTTTACTCTCTATGCTGCTGTCTTTAAAATACAGTTATTAGCTTCTAATGGAAGTTTTCATTGAAAGTGTTACATATGCATATATATGATAAATTGCAATCAAAGCGCATAATAAAAGGTACATAATAAAAGGTACATAATTAACATAGTATACAATGTGGATATTGACTGATTGGATTCTCTTCAGTTTCTTTAGTTTCTCTACACGAAACCTTACTAATGTTTCATGTTATATACCTTCTGATCACTTTGGCAGTTTGTAATTGACATTGTTTTGGAAAATGAGTTTGAAAAGAACTCGGATTTGACTGGTTACGTGTGACTTGTTGCCTACTTTCAAACTGTCGTCGATGCTCTATGTTTACCCTCTATGATGTAATCTTTGGTGTTGCAATTGCTGACAAGGGATGTCCATTGAGATTTCAACGCCCACATTCCGTGTGTTAAGGCGCACCTACCTACGTGGGTATACTCTGCTGAAGCTATTTCCTGTCATAAATTAATCTGGTTGACTGAACGATTAAGGCTTCCTCAATTCGCCATTGCATTTCTTTGGCTTTGGGGAAGAACAGTTTGGCTGTTGGGTATACGTGTGTCTCACATTTGCATCACATGGTTTTCCCTTGTTAACGACAAAAAAAATTCTGTTCAGTATATTAGAAGAGGTTCTATAATATTACTTGTGCTAACCAATGAGTCAACCTTTTCGCAATTTTGGTTTAAGGCGTTTTGTTTTTCAGGAGGCCCTGAAACAAAATTTTTTAACAATGTACATGTGTATACAAAACGTGAGACTAAAGCAGGATGTATACGATACATTTTCCCCAAGTAAGTCATTTGCGAATTTTTACACATTGATCTGAAAGCAGCCTTAAAGCGATCTTGGAATTTGGAGCTTTTGACTCTAAGTAGATTGGTGATGAACACTTTCCACTTGCGTCACAAATTCTCTCAGATGAAGTCCTAAATGTGTTGCTAAATGAAGACTCGTCGCATCTTGCAACTATCATCAAAGTAAGGATGTCCGTATATAGCGATCAAAAGGAATTCTCCATGACCACCACAAGAATTTTTATTAGCAAAAATGCCGCAGCCAAGCCATGTGATGGCGCCCAATTATCACGGTTTAATGTGGGGCCTCTGTGGCTCAGTCGGTTAGCGCACTAGCGCAGCGTAATGACCCAGGAGGCTCTCACCAATGCGGTCACTATGAGTTCAAGTCCAGCTCATGCTGGCTTCCTCTCCGGCCGTAAGTGGGAAGGTCTGCCAGCAACCTGCGGATGGTCGTGGGTTTTCCCCGGGCTCTGCCCGGTTTCCACCCACCATAATGCTGGCCGCCGTCGTATAAGTGAAATATTCTTGAGTACGGCGTAAAACACCAATAAAAAAAAAACCAAAAAAAAAAACCGTGTAATGTCAACAGAATCTATCAAAATATTAGTGGTGAGAAAGAATAGTTACTTCAGACGAAGTTTCGAGTGGTGTGTGTCAAAGGGTTATTTGCAATACAAAGCAATTTGTTTATTCAAAGATGCGGGTAAAAACAAATAGTTCTTTCGTGTGTTTAAGCAATTGTATTTGCACAGCCTGCAAATCACAACTCAGTCATGTTTACACTGTG
This sequence comes from Liolophura sinensis, assembly GCF_032854445.1. NCBI lineage: Eukaryota > Metazoa > Mollusca > Polyplacophora > Chitonida > Chitonidae > Liolophura > Liolophura sinensis. The sequence goes on along the minus strand of NC_088298.1, from coordinate 16,713,645 downwards.
ACATTTGCTTTTTTAAATGTATGCAAGCAATACACGAGTTCTTTCTTGCCGTTCCCATGAGATTATTGAGTGCTCTCTGTACCCACTTCCAGGTGTTCTGTCTTTAAGGACTGATTTTGGTTCATTTCATTTGATTGATTGATTTTTTACACCTTACTCAAGAATATTTCACTGAAACAACGGCGGCCAGCATTAGGGTGGGATGAAATACCCCAAGGGAACCCGCGACCATCCGCGGGTTTCTATCAGACCGTAATGATTTTGGCACAGCCTGCACAATACCACATGATGTGTATACGTTTATATTTTGTTCTTGCAAAAATCAAATTATTTCCTTAAAGTATGCAAAAGATGGGTATCATCTAAACAATAAATTTGTACACTTTCAGTGAGACGACGGAGTGCTCTGTAAGGGTTAAATGGAAATACAACAGTGAACAATTATTTACAGTAATATAACCAATAACATTTGTAGAAGCCTGTTACAAAAGAATTTTTGTTGCAGTCTGTTTTAAGGTTGACCCACATCGTCTCACAACTCACATTATTTTTATATTCCATCATTAAAACTTTCCCCATCACCATCTTGAGCACCACGTTCATTTTTCTCGCTAATGACGACTGGTATTATATGTTCAGATTAGAACAGACTACATATCAAAAACAGGATTTTCAGATGGGTTTGTTCCAGAATAATTCCCGCATAGTGAGTTTCTACTGCATAGAGGGTAAAACAGAAACAGCAACAACAGTGTGATCGCTAACAAACGGTCACGCGTAACCGATGAAACCTGGTCCCTTGTCAATTGACCTCCGTAAAGGTTTTATTCCAACTGTTCATGTAAATGCGTAAGACGTCACTGGTCCAGAATTACTCAAAATGCTGTGTTGTCAACACATTTAACATACATTAACATTTAAACAGCGCACATGGACCACGTCTTTGGTATATTAAGCGAAGGAGCAAACTCTTTCAGGAGAACTTTTCAATCGACTTACCCGAAAGCAAGCGGAACATCGGCTTTTTATGCAACGAAAATTAACAGAAGTAGGTCAATAAGAAACTCTTCAATCTCAGTTCCGAACTATGCCAGACATAGCCTTAGTGCATTGACCCCGACTTATTTATAAGTGTCCAATCAAAATTTACTTGTCAAGACGGACGATTAAGAAAGAAAACCCAGCAGGGCACATTTAATTTCAAGTGTCCGAGAGTAAGTTGTTTACCTTGTAGAGATTCTGTCTTTTTCCACTTTGTTTTGTGGGATTTTATGGCTTCTTGCGTGAAGTAATAACACTTGATAGTCTGTGTGATAATTGTAGCTATATCCCTTCTTGCAAACACTGTTGCACCTATCTATCGGTGTGGGGCCTGGGGGGTGGGGTGGGGGGGGGGGCACATCAACCGGTTTTGTCGACAATATTCCTCAAAAGCTGATAAATTTGACCTTATTTAATTATGACGTTTAACACATTTTCTTGAATTTTTCCACTTTTACCGCATTTCCGACATTTGGTAAGTTTCTGTTAGTTGTTAATGTTTTAAGTTAATGAGGTTTTATTCACGAGTTAATTAACATACACAGGTGAAATATTTTGCACACTTTTGGAACGGTGTTGATAATCCGATCCGAATTTCACATTTTAAAGATTTTGACAACTTATTTTGGTTTTAAGTATTACTACGTCAGCAGATCTAAACCACCCAATATATGAGCTCGTTTTTTTTTCTTTATTCCATGTCACTACGAAAGGGATGGGCAACGTGGGTTTCGGGAACACCTGTCGCATCATACAGTCGTATTTAGGCGATATTGCTTCTAAATTTACTTTTGTATTTATTTGATTGATTGGAAATTTACGTGCTACTCAGAAATATTTTACTTATACGCCGGCGGCAATAAATATGGTGGGAGAAAACCGCCACCGAGGAAAACCACCACCTTCCGCAGGATGCCATTGCTCCTGAAAGACTACATATTGTTTCCTCACTACTTCACGTGAACTTCACGGTTCTTAGTAACATAAAACTGTTTCCAGCCGTGGGACATTTAGCCGTAGGCTAAATTTGTCATTCACATGAAATGAACCTCAACAACAACAAGGTAAGCAAGAAATTTATTGAGGCTTATTTTGTAATAATTAAGGTTTTTCTCAAAATTTCTGTCGCTATTGAAATTGTAGATGTCTTTCAAACAAGAACTCTTCTGTTGCAGTTTCGGCGGTAAAGAAGTTTCATACATAACAACTTGACTAACCGGCATTACGCTATTGGACACAATGACGTGACAGGCGAAACGTGACAGGCGAATTGCCAAAAGCATCATGATGACGGTTTAGTGTGATTCTGAAATGAAGGCATGAAGGCGTTTGTGTGTGCAAACGATGATTAGTGTATTTTTATCTCTACAGCCCGCGACTCATTTCCCATGTCTTCACGAAAAGAAAGATTACAGGAACATTATTTGATGTCCAAATCATGATTAAATTACTGAATAGCTTTGTCGTTGATAAAATTACCGTACACGCCATGTAACCAATCGGTAATAAATATTGCAAGCATGTGCTTTCTTCATTAGCTGTCAGATAAGTCCTTTTGACATTTATATCCCAGACCAGATTCTGGCTGGTTCATCAATATCTCTTGTGCCTTGTGACGCAACTTGACAGAAGCTAATCCGATTATGTTATTATTCTAATTCTATCCGAGCCTACATTCTTCCATTATCCACAAGAAGATGTTCAAAAATGTGTCTAAAAGAGCTTAATTATAATGACACAAAAGGAATCATAGTGCAAATCTCAAACTCAAAGGTTTATAATAATATTCAGTTTTAACACTGAAATACGTGTACTTTTATCATAGAGTGAGCTCCTATTGTTCAATATAGATAGAAAATGGGGCCTGTACAGAGAGGATGTGCCGTCTAGACTTCTGACTGTAATGTTGGGGAAAAAAGACCAAACCATGGTCTTTCGCAGCGCTACAACCTTTGAACACAGGAAAGATTCCCATGCTTGTATGTCGGAGCTACGTTTGTTACAAACATTAAAAGACTATCACCCCAATTAGCTAAGTGTATAAAAGCCTTGATTGATATCACTGTCGTGTTAAAAGGATCCGAAGTCATTCCACATGCATTAGTTACGTATGATCATAGAATCCCTGTAATCCATTTCCAGGAAAACTAGGCGGTTATTTCTGCGGACACACCGCCGCACGCTAACACTAAGCACGAAAACACTAATCACAAAGGTAAGCTCTATGATCTTTAAATTATAGATCCAGGCACAACGAAGTCAGAATGTGTACATAAAAGTTTTCTTCAGAAAGTCACCAGCGATAATGACTGCTCAGCGACAAAATGGAAAGTTATTACCGAAAAAATCCCCTAGCTCTTTTTCGGTCTCCTCCCATCATAACGCTGGTTGCCCTCGCGTTAGTGAAGTATTCTTGAATACGACGTGAAACAGAAATCAAATAAATATCACAGAAAATATATATTTGTAACAATACAGGAAAAGTATTTTATCTTTTTCATGCCTAAAATGAGTGGTGGAGTATCTATCTTTTGATTGGTCCCTCAGTCCTTAGTCAGAGATATTTCTTCCACGACGGTAGCCGGCGTTATGGTTGTAGAACACCTGGCTTTAGATTAATAAGTTGGTTGGGGGTAAGGGTGGGGGGGGGGGGGGGGCAAGACCATATCCAAGTAGGATCAGAGAGGAAAGGTCAACAAATGGCGTTTAAAATAAGCTTAGCTCTATGCTCGATTAGGTACTGACAGATGACATTTGACGTCACACGATGACAGTCATGCACACCCATCTCAAGCTGTCGTCTCTGTACGTTAGAACCAATTCTCAGACGCCGCATGGAATGTCCAGTTACTATGTCCAATATTTCTGTGAGAATAAAAGCATGATAATTTCATATTATTTATTTATTTATTGATTTTATCGGTGTTTTACTCTGTATACCTCAAGAATGTTTCACTTACGTGACGGCTGGCAATCTTAGAGATGGAGGAAACCCGAAGAAATCCACCAATTTTCCCCAAACTTCTAGACATAAAGTTTCAGTTAAACCAGCGACGGCCGGATTCGAACACGAGACATCAATTGTCAAGGGTTTGTCAGTCACGACGAGACAGCGTTTCTATAGCTTGTCTATGGTGTATTGTAGTGACGCAAATAATAATTGCGGAACAGAGATTCGCACCTTTTACACTAAACTTCAGCAGCAAAATATGAAGATTCACAGACAGCTTATAGTATAGAATAATAGCCTCAAGATAAGGAAGGGTTATAGTGTCAGAAATCAATTTACATGAATCATGGTATCCACTCTGTTGAACGTTGGTCGAAAACCGCTCAGGTCAATGCAGCCAACAGAACATGTTTGATGCAACAACACCATAACACGATATATCCTCGTGGACGATTCTCTCACTATAAACAAAAACTGCGAGTTACTCGAGCAGGCCGAAAACGACAATGCCGTAGATCTACTGTATACCGTCGACACATATCATGGGTGTTATCTTTATGGCTTAACATTTTTTTACCAACTGTGTCATTCTTCGTTCGTGAGGAGAAAGATAAAAAAAAAGGAGAGCAGAGAGTAGATCAAGATGTGGAGGACTTTACTACATGACGTTGTACAGCAAGCCAAGGGAACAGTCGCTGCTTGGTTACATGGATGAAAATGTTAGGAACAATTGCTACTTATACATAATGTGACACCAACAACTTGGTTAAGGACATATTCCCAGGGACACGAAAGCGTATCGATTCTGCTCAAACCATGCTGTTAAGGGCAGAGTAATTTGCATCTTTATAGGTATTACACCAACAGTTGGAATAAAACCTTAAACAGCTCTGTTTTATTCTCTGTAGTGTTTTTTTTTACTTATTCCAGCGCAATTTTGTGGCTTAACTTTTGTTCCCAACGACCGTTCTCTTGAGGTTTTAATTTTACGTCTGTTTTGGAAAAACCCTTTTAGTTTACATTGTTTGGATGTTCACATGACGACGATAAATGTCTGATAAAACATCACGGGTGCTTCCGTAAATTCGCAATGAGGACATTTGTGGCTTAAGTCTTGGTATGTATGTACAAAAACGCAATCTCTTAAGCTGGGGATAAAATTTTGTTGAAGAACCCTAGCTGCATCACAGGACAGTTTTATTGCAATGTATAAAATCAAATGTATTTTCCCGATTTTCTTTTTGATATCTTAACTCTTAAAGAACGACAAAACATCTTGAATCTCTCCTTTGTGGTATCTCTTTGGCCTCTTCCTTTAGAAGTAATCAATAAAATGTACCAATGAAAAAAGCAAATAATCATTCCGGAGTGTAAGATATCGTCTAGTGCGCTGGTTTATTTGTTTTATTTGATTTGTGTTTTACGCCGTACTCCAGAATATTTCATCTATTCGACGGCGGTCTCGTGCGCTGGTAAAATAGGGCCTAGTATTACTCAGTACTCATCCACTATACTACATGCATGGTGATTCATGCGATTATTCACCTGGATCATATTGGTTGACGACTGGTATACGACGTGTAGATTCAGAAAATGAACGTCTTTAACGTTGTTAGGGGAAATGTCATAGGCAGGCCTGATAGGCGGATAAATAAATGACGCCGTCTTTGGGGAGGTCATTAATAAAAAATACTGAGGACAAAATACATTTTCCGGCGAGTAGGTGGATCATTAAATAGCAGGAAGCGTTTGCAGGATCGTCATACTTAAGACGGACAATTGCTAACAGAAGGAAACCTCACTGTCAAGGGAAGATTGATTACTCAGAGATCGATAGCGGAGTACAATATTTTATATCCCGAAAACATTAACGAAAAACGAAATACTGAGTCAAAATGATCCTGTCGTTTTACGGAGTTACACTCATCCTGCATTACTTTAAACTAGTCTGTGGAACATAATGCTTCAAAGAGTCATATTTAAATGAAAAAAAACCTGGTATAGTGGTACAGTTTCAATTTCTCGCTTCAAATCACAAATGCGTGAATCGAAATGATGAGAATAGCGGATTTTATTTTTCAAACCATTGAACGATGAAGTAGGTAAATTATGGTTTACATATTTGATTGAATTATTTACATGATTGGTGTTTTACGTCATACTAAAGTACTGGTAACCCTGTACTAGTTTGGGCTTGTTATAGAATAGATGTCCATGCGTTTTAGTTTGTATAAAACCTCTGCGTGACACATGTGTATTGCATATATATATATATATATATGAGAAAAAAAATAAAACGCCTTCTTAACTTTCTACATTCTGTTATGTTCCAACTGCAGTTTCAAACTTCGTGTTATTTTCAAGGAATATGAATGTCCACAGAGGTCTTTATATAGGATATGTGTTAGCAGTAACTAAGGAACATGTTACGTACATGTCAAAACAGGCAGTGGTTTAGCTGCATGGCATAATACATGGATAAACTGTTCCTGGGAACAAGGTCGTACATGTATAAAGCTGTTAAGCAGCAAATAACAGAAAAATCAGTACCTAAGAGTGTCTATCCTCAGGGCGACAAGTGACGATGCGTCTTTATTAGCATCGAACGGATGACACTGCGGATAATCCGTGACATAATATTTGTACATATACAATGAGTAATATATACAATGAGTAAAAAATGAACTGGTTTGACAAAATTAATCAACATAAATTATACAAGCATGTGGTATATCGTGATATTATGAGGTACGATATTAGAGCTGGTGAATACCATTGAGACATGGGTTGTATTTATTTATGAATAAAGTTTCTTTTACATCTAAGGTGACTTGATTTCCATCTAATACTTTATAAAATGGAAAGACTTTAAAGGCGGGAGACAGTGACAATGCGCATGACCGTATGTGTTTACTGACTGGGAGAAGAAAATATTCTTCGTTGTTGATATGTTGTCGATGCAGCATCAGTCTGGAGCGGAGATCTGAGGTCTGGCCAATATATTGTTTGCCACATCCCATGCAAACAAGTGCATATACAACATTTTTTACAGTGCAGTACATGTCAAATTTTACATTAAACAAACAATCTTCTCTCTCAAACTGAAAGCTTGATCCTTCTAACATGTGTATGTATACTCCACATCTAGGTTTATTGCATTTAGAGACCGATGGAGTCACAGATTTTTCTGAAAAGTGAGTGCGAGTAAACATTTTTTTTAGGCTTGGAGCCTGTGGTGTGCTATTAATCACCTTAGATTTGGCTAGAATATCTTTCATCCTGTCACTGTTTTCTAGAATTGGTAAGGTATTCACAGTAATTGGGAAGATGTTGTTGTAATTGGGATTATGTGTTGAAAACAAATGGAACTACCTTCTCGTCAGGGTTCCCTCAGTTCAGTCAATGAATGACTCTGAGCGGTCCTAATTCCTTTGTCAATTAATCCTTCCGGATAACCCGTGTTGCGTAGAGATGATTTAAGCTGTGTTGATCTCTCATTTTGCTTCGATTTTACGTTTAATATTGTACAGATTCTTCTGGCAAGGGAATATGGGATATTTTCCCGAGTATGACGCGGGTAATTCGAACTAAAGTGAAGATAAAGTTGTGTGTCCGGGGGTTTTCGATAAATATCAGTTTATATAGAAATCCCCTCTTTCAAGACAAGTATGTCTAAAATTCGTATTGACTTAGAATTTACTTCCATTGTGAAGGATATTTGGGGATGAAGGTTATTGAGGCTATCAAAGAGAAGATCAATCGGCCCGGCTTCTTTTGGCCAGAAAACAAAACAATCATCAAGGTATCTTTTCCACTGGCTTTTAAATTCTGTTGCGAAATCATGTCCAAACATGGTTTCTATTTTTTTGTAAAGAGATATTTCTAAATAGCCCACAACTAATGTCACATAAATCGGGGCCATCTTTGTTTCCACTGCTGTCCCAAGAATTTGTACATAATGAAAATCGTTGAAACAGAAACGGTTATTGTTTAGGATAAATTTTATACAATCTGTTAGAAATTCGTTTTTGAAACGTTTGTCCAATGATTCGGGATGTTATTTATTTATTTAGCCAATATTGTATTGCTTCTATTCTTAGCTGAATGTTGCTATATAAACTGTCCACATCAAAAGTGGCCATTTCGACATCATGGTCTACACCCTGTGGTAACTTATTTAGGAAGTCGATATCATCTCAGACGTTACTTTTTGCATGAGCAATGAATGGCCTAAGTAAAATGTCAACTATATGGCTAAGCCTTTTGTGTAGGAGAGCAAGGATCAGCTATAATTGGTCTAAATTTCAAATCGGAATGACAGTGCAATGTAATGAACTGTGATTTTTGGTCTTCAATAACCATGGTAATCTGTTGTGATTTATAATTATTTGCAATTATTTCCACCCTTGTGTTATATATTCCATAATATATGGTCATAATACTTTATGCCGACGGATACATATTTGTCCTCTAAAAGCGTGATATGAATTATTGAATAAGAATAATTTCTTGTGCGCTTTGTCCAAACAGCATCTGCGCACGACTTCCAAAGGTCAGAGAACTGATAACATTCTTGGAACATTTCGTCTTTTCTTGCTCGTTTATCCAGATTGCCATGATCGCGCAATTATGTCCACAGTGAGTTTTATGTAATTCCCCTGCAAAGCGTGCATATGTATTTCCTGGTTTTATGTTTCATGTTTCATGTGGGTAGGCAGATTTACTTTGTAAACCGGGCTTTTTTTCTGTCCAAACGCGTTGTATGGAGGTTAGAATCGTGTAACTCCACAGGGATCACCGCCTACATTTCTTGGAAAATGGGTCGTACGTGGTGCATTTGTTGTGGGGAAAATCAACTATAGAAGGTGGGTCTATGGAAAGGGAATGCCTTACTCGAGTCACCACGACGGCAATATCAAACCATGCATGGGAGTCTGAATAGACTTACGTAACAGAGTGATAGCCCGGTAATGTTTGTCACCATTCTTACCATTATTCAAGCTGCACTCCCCTTCTGTGTTTTAGAGTGTTCCACGGGTAGCTCTGAGTGGGAAACACGCGGACTTGCAGCAATCCATAATTGATTTCATGGATCCAGTTTACTGCAAGAGTATAATCTCTTATAATTTGCTTTTGCTGTATGGCAAAAAATGAAGCAGATACATGTGTATAAATAAAGACACACGGCATAGAGAGTTAAGTCAGAACAGCGACGAGAGCGTGATAGCTGACAAATGGTAAACACGTTACCGATGGAACACGATCTAAATTTACCTCTGTCAGGGTTTAATTCTTACCGTTCATATAAATGCGTAAACAGTAGCAATTTTCACGCTGTATAACCAGCAGTATGGTATACGTGTCTAGCTGTCTAATATTACTGAATGTGAAATGTGACAACACAGCATTTTAAGTAATTCTAGACGTGCAACGTTTAATGATTTGCAACTATCATCAGTACAATTTTGTTTACCCAACTGCTTAGGTCGTGGGGCTAGGGGGCGCGTCATTTGCTACTATTTCACCATTTACATGAACATTTTGAAATTGAGACCCTTAATAGCTCAGGTAAACTGGCAAGCGGTTGTATTTAACAAGAAATAAGCGTTGACTTAAATATGCCAAAAACCATGTAAAAGTCTTTTATCAAATTCCTCTTGCTTGGAGTTCTTTTCCTGTTTTTTTGTTTCCAAATTTCTGTTGTGTTCCAACATCTTATGTGCGTATTGTGGGTTTCATTATGACGCGATGAAAAGCTTTACATTTCTCAAACCCGCTTTATTTGCATAGCAGGTACATGGTAGACAACATCTCGACCAGTAAAGGTGACTATTACCTTTCGACGGCTTGGATATTTGTATAATACATTTACATCAATTTCTACTTGTGTAAAAAGTTTACATCGAAGAAAACTAATGCTAGCTCCATAGCCACAAGCACAAAATGTCATTTTCCGCTGACTAAAGTATAAGAGTTCTGGTCGGTATCTGGTCTGAGTACAAGTTTTTTGTCTGGATTCGCGACTTACATAAATTGCATCAGCAAAACGCCCTGAGGCAAGAACAGTGAAAATTAGATCTTCCGTCTGTGAACAGTAATATCGAAATTTAAGCCCTTGTCCAGGCTATCCAACACTATTCAACAAGAGTCAACTTGAAGTTGAGTCATGTTGAGTAGTCTGGACGGGTTCTTCAACTTCGTTCAACAACACTCAACACCATCCAACATTGTTGAATTGGAAACGTGCATGTGTATTTTTCTGTGAACAAGTTGAGTCAAGTTCAGTGAAAGTGGCCAGTCAGCGAGCGTGTAGAAATAACATGACCGTATTAAGTCACGTGACCTGGGCAAGTTGGAGGCACTAAAGGCGAAAGAGAGAAACTGGCCTCAAGAGGAGACAGTTTCGTTGATATAGGAATATGAAAAATACCATTGATTGTACAATACTCTCGCTAAAGATTACAAAGACAGGGACAAAAGAAAAAGAAAAAAATGGAAATTTCCCTGCAATTTATCCAAAGTTTGGTTAAAAAAAAACACAGTTCAACACACAACAGTGTTGGACAATGTTGACATGTGTGATTTGTAGCGTGGACGGGACACTACTTACCTCAACAGCATCCAACTGCCTGTTGAGTCAACAAAAGTTGAACGATGTTGGATAGTCTGGACGCGGCTTAAGACTGACTGGAACTCACATAACTGATGTCCAATTTGAACATTTAGTGAACACTGATATGTAACATGAAATGGTGGAGCCTAGTTTTAAGTGACTACTATGCTCCACATCTTGACAAAAGTACATGTATCCAACTTCCGGGTACCGGTAATAGCCAACCTGAACATAGATTGTCGTAGTGGTGAACTGTTTAACATGCCACACCAGGGCTGTCGCTATATTTTACTGATATGCAACGAAATATCATGCAAGCTATTCTTTTATTGCAGCAGATTATTTTGTTAAATATAAGACGTATATTCTATTATTTCAAAATAAAAATTCTATTAGACTAACAGGACATTGTGTTGAATATAACAGAATATTGTGTTATAATAAAAGAATAGCTTCTAGCAATCACTCAAACAACAGATTTTCTGCTAAAATTAACAGTATACTTTGTTAGTGTAAATCTTTAACATCTTTCTAGCAGTAAATCAGCGTTTTACACATACACTTCAGGCATGACAACTGGCCGTTGACCAATGGCCTATTAAGATTGTGTCTTTAACTGCAGCTTTCGATGTTTGAAGCACGACTCCCATATTCAATCCACCCACGATATAAAAGAAGGCTTTGTTGTATTGTGTCATAAAACATGGACTTCACGGCAAAGGTGTGACACACCAATCGGTTCTCTTCACAATGTTAAAAGCATTTTGACATTTCTGTGGGGCATCTCTTTAGTTGTGCCTGGTGATTTCCATTCAGAAATTCACATGAAGCTTTAGTATTACACGGTATTTTGTGGAAGAAGAAACGTACCAGAAACAGCTTCTGAGATCAGCTTAAAACCATACAATACTGTTCGGTTGCTTTCTGAGCAGTATCGTGAAGTAATCAAAAATGTCGCGTGTTACAAGTTTCGCTGTGTGCAAATGAAGTATACCATGACTATACAAATATTCTTGAGAGTTAAAGTCTATGAACAGCTCTCATTACCTGATGTTTTGAGAAAATATGTGTAGATTTTTCTGTTCGAACGTCATTTTTTCCTTGCAAAAATAGATTTCGTTACATAGCCATTTGGAAACGTAGCTCTCCAGTTACAATGACGAAAAAAACCCGTGGCTCTCTCTCTTGGATATTTTGTTACTTTTGACGGCGCTTTTCAACACATCCTCTCCTCAGCACTTGGGTTCTGTGGTTGAGAGGACCTCAAGGATTCTCCACATGACGTTTACGACAGCATCACTGTATGTTCGTGGTCAACAGTAACATTATTACATCATATGCGAAATGCACCTTTTTATTTATTTTGATGGATGGACCTGAGTGGAACCGCACGTTTCTAGGCAATCTATTATAAATGGCCCGCAAGAGATGAAGACAAAGTAGGGCTACTTTGTCCCATTTAACAAGGGAATCCGTAGCCTGGGAGTAGGAAGATCACACATTTACAGCATAGGTTTAGTCGGTTTTTCTCGTCTTTCTCTTTCGTTAAATTTCAAACAGTTTGTCAGCGAGAACGGCCTGCTAAAATGTGTTTTTTTTTCACGCCCAATTTATTCTGCTTGACGTTATTTTTCATTGCAAAGATTCTAAGCGTCGAAACAGACAATTGTATACCAGATGTCAATCAAGATTGGCGTTCCAGGTCAATAACCGCAAGACTAATTCCCAAAACGACGCTCAACAGAAACCGGCAAAGAACTAAAAAATATATAAAGTACGAAATTAGGGGATAGTCATTGCAAAGAGAAAAAGTCAACAGTTTTCAAATGAAGTTGGAAAGACGAATGTATGCTCAAGGCGAATGAGTGAAAGCAGTATTCAAATCGTGTACCATGTTATTATATTCCCATATTGTCATAATTAAAATCTGAACCAAGCTCCAGCATCCAAATTAGTTCCCGATCACGGATTTTCTGTTCGATATCGGAAGCAGTATCCTTTGAAGACGGATAAATCATGTCTATTATTTGATTTATCTATTTATTTTTTATGGTGTTTACGCCGTACTCAAGAATATTTCACTGATAGGACGGCGGCCAGAATTACGGTGAGAGGAAACCAGGCAGAGCCCGGAGGAAACCCACGACCATCTATTATTTGAATGCTGAAGTGGTCAGATCCAGAAAAATATTTGAGCATTAGCAGCTATTTGTACCCTAGGATGCAACTTTTGGGTCGTCTTTCCAACATACTGCTGGCCACACATTTTGCATGAAACCAAGTATATACAATACGATGATTTAACCATCTAAGCTTAACGTAAGACTGAACACAATATGATTTACCAGTTAGAGATAAACTGAAGTTATTTGAACTATTGAAGAGTGGACACGCTAGTCAGTTATTACGTCTACATTTATGTGAAGTAAATTGGGAATTTTGTGTTAAAAAGTCGCCTAATTGGATTTTTCAAGGTTTTATTTTATTCCTGTTCGGGGCACAGGGTCAGGCATAAATTGGAAATTGGCTTTACTGCTGTTGAACCATGCCATAGGCAAATGACTTGACTTGTCGGTTTAGTCTTTGGCTACGAAATATCCAGCGTTGCATGTTATTATAGAAACATAACTTAGTAAGTTGCCTTTTTATCAATCTCATTTTATCAATGAGATACGCAAAATTAAATTCAGAACATTCTGAAAGAGACATTTAATAAATTTAATGATATCAACTTCAAATGTTAAGTTGCAACAATATAAGTTTCAAGGAGTCTAGTTTGAAAATGTTTAACAGTTCAGCTTTAATTTCCTTCATGTATAGCACTGTACATGCCTTTCTCAAGTGTAACAACGTAAAAAATTCGAACATTACATAAGTTATTTTTAAAAAAGTGCTATCAGTACGATACTGAGTTGAAACAGTCCGCCAGTACTGTGAGGAGGCTCTCAAAATAATTCCTATTATTATATCTTTGTAGAAGTTGTTGATTTAGGAAAAAAATTATGTTCAGCTAACCATCACATAGTCAAGTGTTAAGTGAAATGTCAGTTTTGACACTTGGATGTCAACTTCGATGCTGTTAAGACACTTTAAGATTCATGTACAAAAAAAAAACACAACATAATGTTACATGGGACATCAATTAATCCATTGCGACTGTGTCCTTTAAGAGGTGAAAAAACATATCTGTTTTGGATATGCCTATCCTTTCTAGTCAATTTTCTGCACAACCAACCATCTCAGCAGGGTGCTTGTATTCTGTTGTCAGGAAACACTCAAGCCTCTCCCAAGGGGGTCATGCGACGTTCACGACAGCAGCACTCAAAATTCTTGATATTAATATAATTAGATCATATATCTTCCTTCCTAGGGCGTCTGTTGTGTTCATTTCGACAGTTGAGCCTTCATAGAGGGGATCTCATCAGTCTGTCACACGTTAAAAACTCTTTCATGCGGCTAGTTTGTTGAATAATCCATCAGTGGAAACAGCGGTATAAAAGTGGACAGGGCTACAAAGGTGCAACGTGGCCTTTTTAGTTTTCTGTAACATTTCAACGAGTTTGTCAGGGACGACCTTTTGCAAAATTTGGGCTTTTTCCTGAAATTAATTCATCCTGAAGCTATGTTTAAAGCGATAATTCTGATAAGTAAATAATGCCTTAGGCAATCGAATTGACGAGTCTATTTGACCTGCAGCTGGAAACTATCTAGAGCTTATTAAGATTCAAATTAACATTTAACACCTCAACCACTTATTGTCAAAACTATAGTTCGGGACACATTGTTTAGATCATAGCGTGATGCATTCTACTACGGCCTGTACGTATAAAATCTCGACACGGTCAGCGAAAACCATCTCCTGCTCATGGATTTCCAAACATGTAACTCAGATTAGATTGGCACAGTCACGAGAGTCACAATGCGAAAAGAAAGCAAATTTGTTTGTAGGACATTGTGTTCAGTCTCTTCCAGAAAAGTTGTGTTTTTCCCTGGTACTTTTCCTAAAATGAAAATGTGGGTGGAATTTGTATTAGTGGTTAGCACTCGAATGCACTGTGCAACTGCCAGTGAAGATTGGCATTGCTTTTGCAGACGTTGCTTTTATTTGAAAAAATCTCGCGACTGCGACACATCAAAAAGGCGTTTCAGAATGTAATTCTCGTGGCTGGGCCTCTCGAATCAAAAGTACATATTTGGAAGTAGTATTCACCTTATATTCATACGAAGACGTTAAAACTCCACAGACCTTTAGAAATTCCACCTGCTAACCTATCAGTAAAGGCTAATTGCCTTCGGTGTTTGATTTACAGAGAATGAAACTCGACACGGACACCCTTCCCACTCGAACGCACTGAATGAACGATTTAAGTAAACTAAGCGTAACGAGGAAATATCAGGCAGCTTTATACAAGCTGTTACCGGGTATTGAACCCTTTCCCTCATGCACAGTTATATTGAGGTAATTATTCTCCCCCTCAGCCAATTACAGATGGAATTAATCAGAAAAGTTTGATTGATAAAAAGAAAATATAACACAGCTGAAGGAGCTACTGCATCAGCTCAGCGTCAATCTCTGCCTCAATCTCTGTCCGAGACTGAGGAGGGGTGGGGACCCTTTGAGGCAGGGGTGGAGGCCTCACCCTGGGTAATACATGGGGGCGGTGGAGAAGAGGGTGGTGCTGGGGTGGTTAGAGGTGGTGGTGGCGGCCCTGCGTTTCCCCACTTCCACCAATCCTCCTATTAAGGATGGTATTGATCCTTCTATAAAGTATAAACAGCACAGATGGATAAAGTAACTGTTTTGTTTTGTTTTTATAATATCTTGTACATATAGCTTAACTTAGTATTATGAATTATATTAAATAACCTTCTTGTCTCTTTTATCTATATCTTTGTCCATTTGTAGAGTTGATATATTCAATCAAGTTATGGCATCTGACACTATTGTTTACATTGCTCAGTATGACGCTTAATTATTGCGCAAGGGTAACAGCTTGGTCGGCTGGCAGCTGCAGACAGGCCTATTCATGTGTGAACCACCTACGGAGTACACCTGGCACTCGCATCTAGTAGGACCGGTTCTGGTTACACGAGAGGAACTACCTGTAGTTGTCAACCAGCTCAACCTAGACCACCTGGACTGCAATGCATTGTTGGACAGTAGATATAAACCCGAAGTCGAAACAGTACGTCAGATTAAAACTGACTGCTATAAAGAAATATATCTCGCTGATACAACAATTCTGTGTTGTCCAGGTAAGCAATTTATCTTGAATATGATGCTACACGTATGTACTGTCGCAATGTGTTTTTATATTCTTGAAGACTGGAAATTAATAATAATTGGTTTCACTTGATTTTATGTATGTATTAGTACAACTGTACGTAACCTTGTTTTTGATATGCTATTGCTCTGTGGTGTGATGTATAACTGTATAGAATTTTGAATTGTAAAAAGAGATTAAAACTGACTGCTATAAAGAAATATATCTCGCTGATCCAACAATTCTGTGTTGTCCAGTTTTTCAGAAGGATAGTAACAAGAATTGAGTTATAGAAGGGTAAGGAGTTGAAACCTTTTCTATAAATGGTGGAGATAAACGGCGTTCCCTCAAAGGACCTCTCGATATTCAAGCGACTGACCACATGAAAAGTGCCTCGCCGAGTGTGTATTCTCTCCGGAGCCAGAGACCTCTTTCAGTAGATACTGTAATGGCTTTTCACTTGAAACCGGATACGTTTAATGGACAAGGGGATGGCCAGTACTGGCTACAGAAGTACATCCAGTGTTGTACATTGAACAAATGGACTGATGAAATTGGTCATGCTGCATTTCCAATGTTCATTGAAGGAGCGGCAGAAACATGGTACAAAAGCATGCCTCCGTTACAGATCAACACTATGGCAAAACTAAAAGACGAATTTCTAAAACGCTTTGGAAGAGAACAGACCTTTGATCTATCAATGTTTTCCAAAAAACAAAACAGTTACTTTATCCATCTGTGCTGTTTATACTTTATAGAAGGATCAATACCATCCTTAATACTCCCATGGCTCGATTTCCATCCTTTTCTCCGTCTCAGGCTTTAGTTCCTGCACTGCCGTTTTATATCTTAAGCAACAGGCACCCATGTTTGTTCCTTTGCTGCGGCCATCTGGCCATATTAACATTGTTTAAATGTGCAAGTTGAAAGCCTATCAATAGAGCCGTCTATTTTGCCGAGCACAGATGCATGATAAATGCCTACTGACAGCGCTATTTATGCCGCTTAGTCTTTGTTACCTCACTTTGAAAATTCTTTCTAAACATCACTGTTCGACCTTCAATGACCGTTTGGTAGGCGATGACCCAAGATATGACTTCGCCCTTTCAATATCATGGCTATAACACTGCAAAGAGACCCATTATTATACAGATCGTCGATCACTGGTCAAGGCTGTTAGTCGGTGTATTGGAAGCTTCTGCGAAGTAGCACATTACTCCGTTATTTCCCCCATAGAAATGAAAATCTAAGGTCAAAACTAAAGTATATCGTCCGTACATGCACATGGAGGTGTCAAAGGTGTGTATTTTCTTTTTTTAGGGAGTCGGGCAAGATAAATGGAAAGGTTCAGATAATGATAACGAGCTGTGAAAATTAAATGTTCTACAACTGAGCCAATTTAACTCAGCTTTATGAGTCATATGATGAATTAATTTATGAAACTCATCTGGCTATATTGTTTACTCACTTGGCAATTCGGAAACTCAAAGGAGTCTGTCATGACACAGTTTTGTGAGCTAAATTAGCTCAAGTGTATAATAGTTGCCTCAAACTTGCCTCTCAATGATGTAACGACGACTTACATACGAAAGACCAATATCCAACAATATAATCCATGCAACATGATGCGATTGGATTTTCAGTCTGAACTAAAATTTCTATCTTGCCAAAAGGGGAACAGGGGTAAGATTATCCACTTTTTACAAAATGTAGTCTGAAAACATCCCTTTGGTCAAGAAAAGAAACTGTGCTGATCTAGGTGACTAGACATAAGATTATTTGCTAAGCTTAACTTGAGTAGTTTTCCATTAGAAACAATATAAAGTTGTTGGCTTCGTGGACCAACTTTATATGCCTCAAAGATGCTGTAAGCGCGGCCACTTGTCTATTAGATAAGCTGTTGTATTTCAGTAAAATTGCATTTTCTAAACTGCAAAATTTTCCTTTTCAGTTTCTTCTTTTCGGAATAGACTTGCTATATAGTGCGAAATGTGTAATATTCTCAAAATGGCACACAATAATTAACAAGGAAATGTCTGGAAGAGCAAAACAGCAAATCTTATTTCTAAAGTATTAAAAAGATGGATACTGCGTATGCAGATTAGGCATTACATGGTACTTCTGTAATTCACACGGAAATTTGAGAAGAGTAGATCTCGGCTCAGATCTCCCATGTGTGGTGGGTTCTTGGATTATGCAAACATTGTCATTCGTGAATCAGCTTTCGTTCCTTTTGTTGACAAGGAGAAACAGTGCCCACCCGCTTCTGAAGGAATATATCTTCATATGAGCTTTTCACCTCCGCCTGTCTTTGATTTGTAATCATACATATTATCTCCAAGCTCTAGGAGTCACTAACTAGGATATTTAGACCCATGTGGGATTCAAAATGAGAAAATGTTTGACTGAAGGAGATAAAAATGAAGTTGTATGGGCGTTGCACAAACAAATGAGACATCAACATCAAAATTTGTCAACTAGCATATGGGGTTGATTCATCTTATTCTATGTTAAATGACTTAATTTTTTGTCACGCAACCACGTTTTTCTTGAAATCTACAAAATTTGTAATGCTAATACAAAATTTATATCACAAACATAAAGCTTGAAGTAGCAGAAAAGCATATGCCTGTTTCAACAGTACTCACTTTTATCACAAAAATAGATTTAGTTTTTTTTTCCCTGATGTTGACTGATCTGACTGTATAAATAGGTTAGAAAGGTCAGCACATGGTTTTGACAATATGGATGGCGCTTTTTAATATGCAGTGTGGTTGTTTGGTGTCTGGGATATTGTGATATTAGCCACTAATCAAATAATGTATATGCAGCAAGTTCATTCTAAGTGGTATTTGTACATTCTGTAATCGCAAGGTCGAAGTACTATTTGAAGATATACAAAAAAAACACTACCGAACAGCGGGTCAAAGCGTTGTCGCCTGATTCCTGTCACCAAGGCCACAGAAACATGAGATTGTGCCAATGGTCAAACGAGCGTTGTCGTGGATTATTGTCACCAAGGTTACACAAGCGTTGTCGGTCGCTAATTGTCACCAAGGTCACACGAGCGTTGTCGCCTGCTTACTGTCACCAAGGCCACACAAGCCTTGTCGGTCGCTTATTGTCACCAAGGCCACACGAGCGTTGCTGGCTGCTTACTATCAGCAAGACTACATGGACATGAGATTGTGCCAATGGTCACACAAGCGTTGTCGATCGCTTGTTATCACCAAGGCCATGTAAGCGCTGTCCGCTGCTTACTATCAGCAAGGCTACAGGGGCATGAGGTTGTGCCAATGGCCGCACGAGCGTTGTCGGGCGCCTATTGTCACCAAGACCACACGAGCGTTGCCGGCTGCTTATTGTCACCAAGGCCAGGCGAGCGTTGTCACCAAGGCCGCATTAACAGCGAGTCTGGGTCAGGATCATATCCAATCCTCGTGTCCTTGCGATTAAGAGACAATCCGGACTACTAGGTTTTAGTATCAACATATGCTTTCTATATAGACATAATTACCTACCATAAATCCGTGACCTACACATGTAAGTAAATGTTTATTATCGCGCTGCCTCACCGGAGAGCCATATCGAAGACGAAGACACCAGCCATGATACCTCATGGACCCAGCCTTATTACACACCCATTGGGCCGACCATTGCTTGTTCATTTCTCCAATCTATCCCGGGTGCCAAGCCATGAAACACCTAGGTTACAGATGTTCAAATGTCGGGCATGCCTGTATATTTCTCCCGAAACATCAATCTGTTAAATTAACGGAATGTCTGAATGTCTAGATATGGTGCTATAATGTGTTATATGGACACAATACATTCTTGTATCATTCCTTGGTGTAGAGAATTCATAATGTCAATAGATCATTTCATAAAACTGTCAGGATGTGAAACAACTGTTTCTTCATGGACATGTGCAATTCCGTTTAACCTGGGGCTAAGAGCTGTTGAATTAGATCATCATTAGAATGGGATATATGAACACTTGAAGTCAAAGAGCAACTAAGGCACATATCTTGATTATCTACAACTTGTATTCTAGCATGATACACGATTTGATTACTCATTTCACTCATTCGCCGAGAGCATTTCTTGTGTCTTCCCAACATCATTAAAAAGTGTTGACCCCTTCTCTTTGTACGATTCCGTCCTAATTTCGTTCCTACACACTCTTTTAGTTCTTTAGTGGCTCGTGTTAAACGTCATTCTGAGAATTGGACGTACGATTATTGACCTGGAATGTTCATTTTGGGTGATGATTCCAATCGCATGAATAAATGAGTACACTTAAGTGCATATTTCTGTTGCCAGCAATGAATTTTAAATTAAGTTAAAGCTTAATACACTGTGTAAACGTTTTTAAAAAACATTTTTGTTTGGGCCTTCTGATTTTTTCTCTATTTACTGTGTTCTATTTTTAAACAACTCCTACAAAATAAAAAAAAAAACCCTTCAAGTTTTATTTTCTTATGTTTTGCCTCAGTATTTACAAACATTACTCCTGGAATTTAAGTGATTTTAAGGGCACCGCTTTCAGCCAGAGTCCCATACACGTAGTCAATGGATCAAAGAAAACAACTTCACGCCACGTCGGCAGTCTCACAGCTGGCTCCATTAGGCTCAGTATCACATTTCACACTGAAGCAGAGCAGGGATCCCGCTACATAGACAACAAACAGGCCAATTAGCAAGCTGTTCCCGCTAGGTCTGTTCCACTCAATATATCAGAGGATTTGTAACTGTACCGGAAAAAGAGATTCATGGGTAACATAATGACCCAACAGTGCTGAAATGGGACTTCAAATGTCCATTATAGCTGTTTCTTTAGGCCTCATATCGCTGGCTGTATTGAATGTACTACAATGTTTTAATTAAAATAGCGTTCGATTTAACGATAATGTCAGGTGTAAAATGTACCATAAAACAAATCCAAACACTTTTTTCTCTTTCTCAAACCATAAGAGATGAAGTGTTATTTAAGGATAGCTATCGATTAATAACGAAGAATGGCGTATTTAAATTTTCATCCATTTGTTTCGCCACATGGAATTTTTTTGTTTACATGTGATTACTGTCAGTTTTATGGTTGGAGGAAATCGAAGTGCACGGTGTAAATAAACGGCAAATTCCAGACGAACTTTTCCACGTGTGCCGTTCTCATTTTCTTTAATTGGTACGTATTTGTTTGATTGGTTTATTTATTTAATTGTTGTTTGACGCTGTACTGCAGAATATTTCCGTTATATGACGGCCACCATATTATGATGTGAGGAAACCTTGCAGAACCCGGGTGAAACCCACAACGCTTCTCAGGCTTGTTAGTCGAAGACATGTGACCTTCAACGAAAGTTAAAGCCTGCGCCAACAGTCATACGACGTTCAGTTACCCTTTATTGCCTTTAAGGACCCAGGCACACACTTTTTAATTGCATTGCCATGTGATATTGCAAGATTTTAAGGCAGAATAAATTATTTATTAAAACTGATAATAAAATATTCATTCCATCACTTACGTGCATTACCGCAGTAAATGTCTGATTACTTTCATTGCTTTGGTGGAACACAGTTTGTCTCGCCCTTCTCCAGACTCCCCAGTACAGGGTTTATACAACTGACGCCATGCAATGACTAGCACTGTCGTAGATCTTAGTAACGTGTACAACGATCAATTTATGAATAGCTTACAGCAATTTTGATCAACATAGATCAAACCAAATATAACTGATATTAATCTTTGCTTCCGGTAGACTTCGTATCATCCAAAGTTGCTATTACATGTTATGTATTTATTTGTCAATTATGTCTATCTAATTATGTTTGTATCTAATTGTATCTAAGGGCAAGCTGAAAACATTTTCACTTTTATGACGATAGACCCAAAAACTGTGTTAAATTGATCAGAAAGTCTCTTATCTGAGTGATGCTAGATGTCTTCTGTTATTGTAACACAATATTGTGTCACATTCAACAGAATATCCTGTTAGTCTAATAGAATCTTTATATTGAATTAATACAACATGATTGTAACATTTAACAGAATATTCTGCTGCAATAACAGAATACATTCTAGCATTTTTAATATAACAGATTTCCTGTTAAATTTAACAGATTACACTTTTGAGTGTGGTAAGATATACAGTTTGTAGTTAAGGGAAAACCGAACTGTTTGTAATAATATATATATATATATATATATATATATATATATATATATATATATATATATATATATATATATATATATATATATATATATATATATATATATATATATTGTGTCTTGTTGCAGGGGGAGCCCATGCCGCCAAAGTGCTGCCGTCAAGGAAGTATTTATTTATTCATTTATTTGATTGGTTTTTTGCGCCGTACCCGCGACCATCCATTGGCTGCTGCCAGACCGGCACTGAAGTATCATGCCAAAGACACCACACATGACACCCCGCCCTGACACATATCGACAGCAGGCAAACCTCCCCTGTTCCCTTGCTCTAATATCTCAGTACTAAATGCCAAGCAAGGCAGTGACATGCAATATTTTTAAAGTCTTTTATGTTTGATCCTGGGTCTGGCAACTTGAAGAAGGACATACATATATGGATATTTACTCAAGTATGAAAATTGTCAACTATCACACTGTTGTCGCTGATCTAAATTTACCCTCTAAGATGTAGTCTTTTATATTTAACTTTGATCTACTAGGTACATACGTGAAATAATAAAAGATTAAAAACTGGGAAGGTTAATGGTTAAAATGAAGCTTTTCAACCGAGTGCAATGCCTTTGAAACACTGTATTCTACGGTAATATGTCCCAAACATGTATGGTAGCCCAAAACGTTGCAAGAGGTTTTGCCACTACACTGTTAGACATCTACATTCGACATCCTGTAGATACATAGAATTTGTCAAACGGCAATTGTAATAAACCATTGCAACCCCCCCCCCCCAAAATTCAAAACCAGTGTACTATTTCCTATAGACAACCTTTAGTGGTATTTCATATAACTTAACCTTCATTTCAACGACTTATTTAACCTTTGGTGAATCCACTGGCTAAGTAGTGAGTTTTATTCAGGTGTTTTTTGTTTAGTATATATATATATGTTCTGCCACTTAATCACTATAAATGTAAATATGAAAAATAACCAACGGTATGGAATATTACAACATATTAATCAAAGTACACCTGTTTAACAGACAGCATAACATGAAGTTTAATGAAGAAGATCCCCAACAGCAGTCATATATAATACAGGTGATCAGTTGTAAAGAAAATTATGATAACAACATCACAATAAAGAAGTCGGACATATATGTTTACTAAGCACTGACAACCAATTTGGAACTTTTGATTATAGCAGTAACTTCCACATTTTCTTACATAAACAAATACATTACTTATTTCCGAAAACTTTTATCTCATTTCCCCCACTGTATAAGTGATAACTCTTGAACATGGATTTAACGAACTGAACTTGGAAAACGAAATGATAAACATCTGACTAACCATGAAGCATTCGTTTCACTGATCTTCATATCAGTGTTATCATACCGATCCAATGGAGCAATAACTTCGTGACGTTGAACAAGTGGTACCAGTCACGAGTAATCATTTGCCACTTATCACACAATCGTTGCTACTCTGGTTTTGCTCTTTGCTGTAAGTCTTTCACCAGTATTACACATATAGACAGCTAAGACCTGTGAGGTGGAGTAAAATGTACAAAAGATCGAGAGGTAGTTTAGTCCAGTGTCTTTTCTGACAGAGCCCCCTAAAAACGACATAAATGACCCATTGAGAGGGAAACCGGCATACTTAAGATGAGCCACTTTGGCTAGTCTGAAGAAATCTGATACTCCTGGTAAAACAAAGATGAAGCTCTATTCCACACGATACTCAATATTGTGTGCTTAAGTACTGGCGTAAACGCGACATGTCACGAATATTGTAGGAATACGATTCCATGGACTTTGAATAAAATATCATCCATCTGCTATTAATCCATTTGCTTTTAAGACAGATATCTCTCCAATGGGACGGAATTCAAAACACATTTTTTTCTGTTTTAAAACAGAAACAGTTTCTAAATTTTCGCCCAAACTCGCCAAAGTTAAATATAGTACCACAACACAACAGCAGTGGTTAGAGTACCAGGTGGTACCACCAAAGTAATGAAAAATACCACTAGAGTAACGGTTGGATACGGCTTGGACGATCAAAGTAATGACTTACAATACAGTAATCGCTGGTGCAACCGAAGTACAAGTTAATATCACATTAATGATATCGGGCACGAGTATATTTAGCCTTTTGCAAAATAATCCCTTTCTCCACAAAAACATTTCCGGTTGTGTGACGGACACCCACAAAATGTTCTGCTTTACCGCCAGTTGAACAACTCCTGACCAATAGGCTCAACGTTTCCAAAAAACATCTGGTTGATTTCGTCACGGTATCAAGTTAATCAGGTAGGTTTGTTAATCACCTATCGAAATATGGTGGTACACTCCGAGTACGGGTGTCTTGAGGCGTCGACGTACCCTGTAAGTCAAAAAAAAAATTCTCGACAACTCGATTAAACGTCGATCAAATATCAAAATCAACATAGACCAGAAGAATGAAATCTCACTCGAACTCCAAAGCGTTGACATATAAACCAGTCCTCTGTTTTTGTGTGAAAATTTGTATAGTTGTTTACACAAATGTCCAAAAAAGTTCAGCCCATTATGAACAATTCACGCCGTTGTATTTTAGAAAATATTTGACATTTGCGGCCAAAGATTCACATGGCAAAACAAAGCAGAATGTAAGATTTTTTTGTTGAAAATCACGATGGCTCTTGGAAGAATTGTCGGATGTTTGTTGAGCATCTGACACCCCGTACATTACCTGGGTAAAGACGTGAGAATAAGGAAACATTTCACTTTCTTTTGACGCATGCTCATAAGCTATAGATCTGTATAGAATCATACCCTATGTTGTTTTCTCTATTGATTAAAGACCTAACAGTATCTTTCCGGTTAACGGAGTATCTTGGTAGCAATATCGCTATTGAAAACGACACTGTCACGTCACTTCTCAGTTTATATTCCGGAATGTCCAAGGAAACATTTACAACACAGCTTGGGACCGGGGCATGAGTTAATGAAATAAATCTAACTGACCTCTGTTCGGCTGCGTGGATTGCACAACAGAATCCTTAGACGTTCAACGGCCGATGGTGTGATTTGTATCGTATTTACTGTGGATTTAAACAACTGCGATCATCAGCCAGCCTTTCAGTGTATAATTCAACATAATTTGATTCCACGGTCACTTTGAAGACTTAAAATTCAAGAGCACCTATCCCGCTCTAGGAATGTGACAAAAATCATTAACAGGCACATTAAGCCAGTGTCGTCAATACAGCGCCTCCAAGCTGGCCATTTGAGTCTACAGATTTGACTGCATGCAGTATGTATTCATCGAGCTTTGGTTACATTTGTAGTAAGACATCTTGGAGGCGCCGCTGTAGAACGTCCTCCGGGGCTCCTGACAGCGACATTGAACAATCCTGTAAAAAATATGACGAAAGCGTTTGCTGCTAAGGAAGTAGAATAAGAAATTCAATCCGTGGTTGCAGTCTGCTAGAAAATGCGTTAGCTCTCGTGTCAAAATGTATTGGGCTCTTTCTCGGTCCGAATGAACTTTCCATTTGCTTCTGAACGTGTTGAACATCGCCAGAGGCAGCATCAGGACGACGAACGAGACGGATACCGTTACCAGCATGACCGTGAGATGTGTCTTGTGAGATACCATCCTGGGGCTCTCCGTTCCCGATAGCATCTTTTTCTGTTTCTCCATAGATCGCCGCATGCGGTAAACAATTAGCGAGTTAAGGACGATCAGGATAATGCACGGGAAAATCGCCGTGAGGCAGCTTTCAGTCCAGTACCAGATGCTTTTCCCAAAGTAGGCGTGACTCGGATAAAAATCACACTCCACGCCGTAGGGTTCTTCCAGCTCCACCTGGTGCAACAACAACAGCATGTGCGAGTTGATGAAAATTAAGGCTAACGCGGTTATAGCGACGGCTAGCCGGGCGCGGAACATCGTAAACCAGCTGGACACTTTCAACGGCAACCACACGGCCACGAATCTCTCTATAGTCAACAAGACTAAAATCCACACAGAGAACTGGTCCAAGAAACTTCCGATAAAGCACAGAATTTTGCAGCCGGCATCACCTAATCTGACGTCATGATACGTTAACTGAAGGTAGGCCAACTTCACAAACAAAGTCAACGTGTCGAATATCGCAAGAAGTATGACGTAGAGAGATGACGTTGTGAACGGCTTCAGCTTGGAAATGGTTAATATAGCAGCCGTGTTGAAAACGAGTCCCAAACAGCACAACACCCACAGATAATACTTGTTCATGGCTAAGGCCACCATCCCCTCGGGATAGTCCCTGTATGTCATGTTCTTCCCCATGGGTGGCAAAGTCGTTTGATGGGTGAGAGGTAGCAGTACCTTGTTACCGTATTCCACGGAATAATTGGACACCATCTTGGACACAGGAATAGCGCCCAGTGTGTCTTGAATAAGAATGCAGAGTCAATTCTGAAACAAAACAAACAAATGCTTGTTTGTATTTAAAAGACCGTATTAATGCCAATGTAACTTAAGTTCTTATTTATTTTCAGTAAATGGGTCTTCGTTACCCACCAACGGCCCCGATAGCACAGTTGGTAGAACGTCCGCTTCGGGAGCGGTAGATCCAGGGTCAGTCCTGGATCGAGTCACACCTAAGACCTTAAAAAGAGGAAGTTATAACTTTCTTGCTTGGCGTTCACCATGAAGAGGAAAGTGGTTGACCCGTATCAGTGTAATGGCTCGGGCGGGGCCACATACTTGCCCTCGGCAAGGCGTCTCATTAAAGCAGCACTAGATAAAAGAGTGGTGGAAATCCATCCCGCAACAAGGAGGCACATTACATACACTCTAAAGATTCCTTCGTCGTCATATGATTGCAAAATTGTTAAGTACGACGTTAAACCACAAGCACTATCTCACCCACTCTTTACGCTCCACCCATGTTGTGGACACACGTCAGAGACGGCTAGATTTCAAATCCTGCTTCACCTGAAGTTTAAAATGAATGTGAGTGATCGAACAATGGCTTCGTCATAAATCTGCATGGTTTCATTTTCCTTCAACCCTTCATCTTTGGTCAATTGACTATTCGTTTTCTTTTTTTCATTGTGTTTTCGTTTACTAAAACATTGATTTGGAACTCTTTGTTTCGGCTACGAAATATAAAAGGCATAAACACACCGCCATTATCAAAGGATTAGTGGCTTTGAAATGCAACTTAGCAGGTATTTGAGAGCATGGAGAGTATCACGCATGTAGAAGAAGAGGGATGGACACTACCAGTGACCTTAGCTCGCAAAATTTTCAAACAATAGACAATTTTAACCACATACAGGATGTAAAATCCGTAATGGAACCTTTTGAGCCACATATCCACACCATATCCTGGAAGAAAAATGGTCTTTGACGAACACACGACTGCTTAAAAGTCTACACCCAGCAGCCTCCCACCCATGCGACGGCTTTGAGTTCTAGTCCAGCTCATGCTGGATTCCGCTATGACCGCACGTGGGAAGGTCTGTCACCATCCTGCGGATGGTCATGGGGCTCCCTCGGGCTCTGCTCTGTTCCCTCTCACCATAATGCTGGCCGCTGTTGTATAAGTGAAATATTCTAGAGTACGGCGTAAAACACCAATTAAATAAATAAATATCAGCAAGGCAAGTAGTAAAAGAGGGCCAATCTACACCCACACATTTGAACAATCGATTCGGCAACTGTTATCCAGGCCCCGGTTTCCTCCCACCATAATGCTTGCCGTAAAACACCAGTCAAATAAATAAAATATCAAACTGTTGTCTAGGTGTTTTATTCATGTGTTCGCAGTACACTCCTCAAAGACAAATACTGGCTTCTGATTTTGCAGGCTTTGGAATTTTTATCATTATTGACCACCTGAAAATGCAAGTTGAGTTTTTAACCTAAAGGATCCACAGATTTTCAGCCACAGCATTGTGACAATAGTTCTCTGTAATTAATGATTAGAACAGCCTGAATCCTTGAAACACCTCTTATTATCTTGGGAAGAAATCGTTCCAAGGGATTGAGTGGCAATAGGAACCAATTTCTGAATGTATCTTGTCTAGGTAAGATGCATACGTTCCCGTCGGAGGAAACAAACGTACAGGCGCTTAAAACCGTTTTTAGCTGCACCCACTAAATAAATCCACCACAACCTGGATTTCTGGTGAACAAAATGAATGAATGAATGAATGCTTGAGGTTTGGCGTTTTACTTAACAATTTTGTTAGTAATATGACGAGGAGAAGCCATTAGGTGTGTGTACATATACCCTGTCTCCTTGTGATATTCTGCCGCCACTAAAGTATTATGCCGAAGACACCAGGAATGATCCCCCACCCAGTTAATTTATGCTGACACCGGGTCAACCAGACCTGCTTCATTGCTCTAAACTCTCAGTGTCGAGAGGTGAGAGCAGCAAGAAGTGCCCTTCTTCGGTTTGAGCCCGGGTGACTCTGTTTCGAGGCGTACGTCTGGTGAACTACGTTACACGGATCCCACCCTCAAATCAACTCCTCGACTCTTTCAGCTCAGGTTTAATTTTTTTGTGTGTTTACTGTCATACTCCATGCTGCATTTCTTCCCATTATACAACTCTCCAGTTCGTTACAAAGCCGCACATTAGCTAATGCGACCAGATCAGCGTAGCCACAAGACGGCCATTGTAAAACCTCCATTGTAATATTGTTCAACAAATTTACACGCATGCTGTAGGAAAATGGAGCATTAATTACACGGAACTGCCTTTAGCTCATCACCGCATGCCCCATTACATCGGAGTAGACACACGTTTGCTTATCACAAGTGCTGTCGAGTAGACTTCGTAAGAGAAAGAACTAAGGTTGTTATGAATTTAACAATCTTGGGGTTTTGTTTCATTGTCCGGACATTTGCGGTAAACCTTGTTTCGTTCAAACCCACCGCTGACGCTAAGTGTTTAATGCGTTTACTCTAGTAACGATTCGTGAGGCTGTGTTTTGGTCTGGAGTGGCCTCTTTATAAACTACATGTATATACAGGCGTGAGTTTTCGATTATTCGACTTGATGTTTGCTCCCGCCCCAGAGTCCCCCACCCTCATCTTAACTTTTCCCGCAATGCCTCACCTTCACCTGACCAATAAGAGAGCAGACTCGAAATAAGCGCCAGTTTGTTTGGCAGCTGCGTTAAATCAGGAAGTTTGCTAAGTACCGGGCGTAGAGCGAAGGTTTACTCAGGCACCCCGATTTCTTCCAGCGCCTTCGTCGTAAGTGTAAATGTCTGAGAAATTGTCGATAAACCTAAGATATATGCATAAACATGGGTTAAATTTATACCTATTAAATACATTCTGTACACTCGGAGGGCTGCCATGAAAATTGATTTGATTGGTGTTTTAGGCCATATTCAAGATTAGTTACTATGCAAAGTTAAAGTTCAGGCTTAAAACGTTATTAGAACAGCATACGCTTTATTGTATGGTTTTTTGAAAACTTTTACTTTCACACGTAGTGTCTAGGTTGTAGTACTTTGTATTGTATTCCTGCATTAACCTTGATTCTGATGATGAACTGAGCATCCCGAACCCTGGTCCCTTTGAATTGTTCAAATGTGATTGTATGTTAAATGCAATGACAAAAACAGCATTTTGAGTAATTCTAAACCAGTGACGTTCAAGAAACTGCAAATGTTGTCGCTTTTTTTTTACCTAATTCTAAGCCATGGTGCTAGAGGGCGTGTAAATTGCTACAAATGATGCATTATCATGAAGGGTTAGAATAAAACCCTGACTGAAGTAAACCGACAAAGAGGCCGTCTTTCACCGGTTACGTGTGACCATTTGCCAACTATCACACTGTTGTCGCTGCTCTGATTTTACTCTCTATGCTGCATGTCTTTAATTACAAGGTTGATGTGTTAATGCCTTTGAATGTGATAGTAACAGAGCATTTTGAGTAACTCTACACCAATGATTTCTATATAAAGACCATTGCATTTTTAAATCTAATTCTGCTGAAGCCATGATGCTATATGGCGTGTAAATAATTGATACTCGTGTTTGTACATGAACAGTTTTCTTAAAGTAAACTGTCCGGAGGCTGTACCTCACCAGATACATATGACTATTTTGCACGCATGACATTCTTCGCTGTTCCAGTTTTACTCTCATCACATGCTGTTGTTCATCATATTATGGTCCATACCATTTCTATCAATCAGTCAGTCCGTCATTTCAGTCAGTCACAAGATTATTGAATCAATAATATATCCATGCTTTGCGAGCGCCTTCATCATCTACCTTTATCGATGGTGCAATTTGATGGTTTGCTGGTTCAACATCATTTAAATGAATGAACACATAACATGGCTGCTGAACACAAAAGTCCGCTATTTGCCATAGGCTCAGCTACTTTCATTTTTAAAACACACATCAGATCTCAGCCACATCTATCACCCACTTAACCATTGAATAATAAATGAACATTAGTTTCTAGGCTTATTTTAACTCCCATATTCATCTCATATTTTTTGTTTATTTGATTGTTATTTTTAAGCAATACGTGATAGTCTCCTCTTATACATGTTATGATGGTCAAGAGGGATAGTTTTAATTTAGACATTGTAAATTATCCTTCTTCGGACAGCAATATACCGAAGGGTCCTGTATGCGGCGTGTACATATCTCGGCTTGTAGCATTTGTTAGATCCTGCGTGTTGTATGATGATGTCAATCAACGTCACAAGTTATTACTGCAAAAACTAGTGCGTAATGGTTATTCTATTAAACGCCTGCCCTCCAAGTTTTACAGTGAGTATAACTCTCTTGTAAGTTTATATGGAGATATCGTCCTGGCGCTCTGCTTAATGACAGTGTCTAATTCCGCTTAGCCCAGGGCCGTATGTCTCTCGTCTTGAGATAGATCGCCACGTTGGATATATGAACAGTTGCAATCAAAGCGCTACTGAGATACATATTTTGTTATCGACAACTGATATTGTAGCATGGTACAGAATTTGAATACTGATTTCACTCAGTCGCCTGGAACATACCTTGCATCTTTCCAACCTCATTGAAAACTGTTGACTGCTTCTCTTTGCATGATTCTGTCCTATTTTCGTACTTTATATGCTTTCTTAGTTCTTTGGTGGTTTGTGTTATACGTCGTTTTTAGGGACCGGCCTTGCGATTATTGACCTCGAAGGCCGTTTTTGGTTGACGGCTGGAATACGAATGTCTGTTTCGACGCATAGGTTTAGTATCATTAGTGTAGAAAATCTGAGCACCCTGGAAAAAGGGGGAAATGACGTAAAATATGACAAGCACCAGTTCGATTCATTTTTGTGGTGATGAGAATTTATCAAACATTTGCAACATACGACAGAAATACATATTTTTTCACAATGTGGCTAGCCCAGTAACGTCCCGTGGAACTCATAGTGAGGCACAGATGTGTAGTGAGGGAATTTGTACAGTTATACATGTACCTCTGGCGTAGGTTTGCGCTCTCCGATGATATAAAGTCTACGGGAAAAGCTGTTTAACCTATTGTCTGGGCAGCCATGAACCAATTTGATTTCAGCTTCGAACCCAGTGTTCGCAGAATCGCTAAACAGACGTTTCATGCACGCCAGGCGAAGTGTAGTTTTATGCTTTTTTTCTTGCATTCATAAACATGACTGCAACGAAAAATGAATCTGAGATTCGAGTGAATGAATAAATACATATTTAAATTAAATGTGGATAAATAAGATATGCAAATGTTCAAATATTCTTTAGGTAAAAATATAAATCTGGTTTTCAGCAAAGGAAAAAACAACAGCAACAGTGTAAACAACATTATAAATTCTCTGGTCGTGCTTTCCTAATCTACAAGATAACATTCAATGATGATGAATTTTCCCTGGGGCGTGATATTTACTCGCATTTTTTCGTTAACTGCATGGAGAAGAGAGTTCCTCCTGGGATATGATAAGAGATGATCATGTCGAGTGCGCATGACAGTTTTTGTCGCTGTTTGACGAACAAACCTACGTGGCTAACATAACCGCCAATAGACATGTCATTTACCATTTGTGAATTTATTTCTGAAGTTTTTGGACACTTGACACTTTTACATGGACTCGAGTGTAGTCTGAAGTCATCTATGATAAAGACTTACAGCATTAGAGAGCATTACCAGACCACTGGAAACTGTGATAAGTGGCAAATAATCTTACGTAACTGGTAAAGTACGGCGTCTTGTTATTCAACCTCAGTTACGGTTTTATTCAAACTGTTCATGTAAATGTTTAAAAAGTAGCACAAAACACACCCGCTATCATTATGGCTTAAGCAGAATTAGGTAAAAATGCAGTTATGCAATTTATTAAACCTGCCTTAAATCCCCATTTGCTTTGGTTTGTGACAAACATGACACGTTCTGCGAACACACTCTGTGACTTACTCTGCAGACATTTTTTTCATCTCGCAATTGAAGCTACTTTGTGTACATAAACACACCTCACGTAGTGTGTAAAATTGTGTACTGCTATAACAAATGTGTAAAACATATTTCCCGAACGATTGCGTTTGGTTAAATATTGAACGCTCTATTTAAGAATATTTCCGAACGATACGGCATATTACCGTTCAAATCCAAACGTAAACACAGCCTGTCCAATCAAACGTTCTCAATACTTTACCATGGACGACTACTCTCGTTCATCACGTTTTCAATATTCTTTTTACGAATTTATTGCCTACAAATCATGAGACCCTCCACCCACCCCCACAGCATGGGCTTAAGTGCTTGGCAGTTTAAACTAGCGAAAACATGTAGGGTTCCTGACCAAGACTTTCACATAAACAGCAAAAGGCTTAGCGATACCTGGCATCTGATATCGAAATCTAGGCAAGAATGTAAGTTATTCTGACATGATATATAGTCGTTAATCATTTGACAACTGGTATACAAACAAGGAATTATTTTCAAATTCCATTGTTTTAACGTGATTGTATGTTAAATGAGATGACAACACAGCATTTTAAGTAATTTTTTTTCACCTACTCCTGCTTAAGTTATGGTGCTAGAGGGCGTGTAAATTGCAACTAATTGTTCATTTACATGAACAGTTAGAATAAAACTCTGACAGCTAAATTGATAAGAGGCCTAATTTCACCGGTTAGGTGTGACCATTTGCCATCTATCACACTGTCCCCGATGCTCTGGTTTTTCTCTATGCGTTACGTCTAGAATTATATTCATAAGCTAATGTGCGTTTTTTTCTTTAGATTTCTTTTTACGTAATTCTCTATGCCCAGGAGCAGATTATTTGTATGAAACCAGATAGGACGAGTTGACTGCCCGGGAACAGCACGGTGTAATAATTCCAACAAAACGTAGCGAAGTTCCTTAATTAAGAGCCCATCTAAATCTTGACGATCTATGAGCAGGAAATGCGATTGCCTGAAGAACAACTTAGCCAATAATCGCTACATTCACGGCCTAACGCCTCGTATCGGATTTACAGCATTTATAACTCTGCAATAGGTTTGCAAATCGATTTCCTAAGCCTTGCGATGGATCAATCACGTCGTCGTAACCTGGATTTACACTCAGCTCACGGGCAACATGTTTTACTTCTTTCCCTGAAGAGAATAACATCACCTGGTTACATTGACAACATGTGTATTTTTTCTCTTAGAACTCATACATTAATGTTGCAACATGTTGGAAATCGAAGTGTTAAAATGATGTAGCAAGTTAAATGCTGTAAATTGATGTCGCATGCTAAAATGCTGTAAAATGATGTCGCATGCTAAAATACTGTAGCAGGCTATATGATGCGAATGATGTAGCATGCTAAATGTGTAAAATGATATAACATGCTAAATGGTGTAGGAAACTGCTGATGAACAATAAGCCGTCAAGTCTTGTTTCCTTTGCATTATTTCCATACAGTTGTTCAATGATAAGCAGCAGGGTGTTTTTGAGTACGGCGTAAAACATCAATTAATTAAATAAATAAACTGCTGTAATATCTAATGCATTGAATTTAACACCACTGCTTTTTTTGTTTAATTCTTCCTATTCAATGGGGATAGGGTTACGCTTAACCATTTGCCAGTTAGCACACTGTTGTCGCTGCGCTAGTTTTACTCTTCATGCTGTAGCTTATCCCTTTACCGAAAGATCACCTGGAGAATAAATCTGAATCTGTGCGTCGAAAGGCAAACCTTTAGTTACTGCAGTAATGCCAAACCTAAGAAACAGCAGTAATGAGAGACATTTTAGAGCAGTGATGCGAGAGCTTCCTCGGAACAGTAATGCTAAACCCTAGTCAAAAAGTAATGCGAGATCTTAGTTACAGCAGTAATGCCAAACCTGAGAGACAATAGACATTCAAATACAAGCCGTTAACCGATAAGAAAGTTTCGAGTCAATAATCGCAAGGCCAGTTCCCAAAAACGACGTTTAACACAAACTACCAAAGAACGAAGAAAGTATATAAAGTAGGAAAATTTCACAGAATCATACAAAGAAAGGCAGTCAAGAGTTTTCAGTCATGTAAGAAAGACGTAAGGTATGTTTTAAGCGACTGGGTGAAATCACTATTCAAACCGTGTACCATGCTAGAATACGCAATATCTAATAAATGCTACAAGGCGAGATATGTGTATGCCATATGCAGGACCCTTCGGTATATTGCTGTCCAAGTAAGGATAATTTATAAATGTCAAAATTGAAACTATCCCTCTTGCCGTACAGTCTACGAGAGAACAAACCGTTTTGGTCTCTACAGGCACAGGTCCAGGTAAGATGTACCATCTGGAGAGTCTGGTTTCCTTTAAATCCAGCGAAGGTGGGTAAATATCTTTCACAGCCTTTGCTATATATGGATTGTTTAAACCTAGCAAATCATCAGTATATTGTTTAGTGTATGAGAAAGATCTCACCTGGTGAGGATTAGCCCTTAATAACTTCTGCATATAGTCGTAATCGTACGAGAACAGTTATAGGTCAGAGAAAAAGGTGTATAAAACTGGCACCCATTGGTACTAGCTGGTTGATTTTGCGGTAGTTGCTGTAGTGATATTAGGGTTTTCTACAAGAACATGGTAGTAATAATTCTCACAGACAAATATAATATTATTAAGTCCTTTGTCCGCAGAAACAGAAACGTATTTTCTCTAAAGATCAGCATGTACCTTTCGCACGTTAGGATCCTTCAGAACTTGTTTAGCTGTCACATAAGCATTAGTATTAATATTATAGACTCCACACACAACTTTTTTCTTTACTAGCTCGAGCCAAGTGTCAAGGACTAAAGGTTATATTTCCTCCCGTTTCCTTCAAGTTTTGCAAAGTTTTCAAGCGCCGAATTGACAATTTTCTTGTTAGCTCCCATATTGATCTTTCTCGGGGCTCTCTATACTTGGGATCCCTCACAAGCAGATTTCGTAATCATTATCATTTACAATGATGATATTTACAATG
Source organism: Liolophura sinensis (assembly GCF_032854445.1). NCBI lineage: Eukaryota > Metazoa > Mollusca > Polyplacophora > Chitonida > Chitonidae > Liolophura > Liolophura sinensis. The sequence goes on along the minus strand of NC_088298.1, from coordinate 16,678,153 downwards.
ATGATCGCCACAACAGTAATCAGAGACGTCAGAGACAATAATGTAAGACCTTAGTATCAGCAGTAATACCAAACCTTAGCAGCAACCGTAATGCGAGCCGTTTACAGTCACAACACTAACCCGATACCTTAGTCACAGCAGTAATGAGAGAACTTCCCCACAACAGTAATGCGAGACCTTAGTGACTAACAATAATGACAAACCTTTGGTCACTGCAGTAATGGGAGACGTTTGTCACAGCAGTAATGGGAGACCTTAATCATGGCGGTAATGCGAGACTCGTCACAACAGTACAGCGATACCTTAGTCATAACAGTAATGCGAGAAATTAGTCATAACAGTGATGCGAGAAATCAGTCATAGCGGTAATTCAAGAGCTTCGCCATAGTGCCTAGTAATAAACCCGGTAAACATCACTTCCCAATGAATAAATGAATGATTAATGTACTACGGCGACTTTTGCAGAATTTCAACCATGTTGTGGGAGACCATGCCAGAACTAGAAAACCAGTTATCCTTCAACACACGAATGATAATATCCAAAGTCAAAACAAACAAAAATCAGTTGAACTTAGCAAATTACATTAAATAAAATTCTTATATAATAACGTGCAAGAAATATCATAAATATCTAACATAGCCATAGTAACAAAGCGTGAACGCGAATTTTACCAACAATGCCTTTCAAGCAACAATCGATGACGTAATTAGGTTTTAGGGCTATTGAATTGACCGTCACATAGGAAGATTCTATTTTCTTGGCAGGCAAGAAAAATGAAACGTCTTTAATGATCATTGGCTATGCACAGACAGGGGTAGTATTTACGTGGTAACGAGGCGTAAACGCAGATTTTACGAACAATGCCTCGCGATGAATAAACGATGATATAATAAGGTTTTAGGGCTATTGAATCGACTATGACATCGGAAGATTGTATATTAATTGGGAGTTAAAACAAAAATAAATGCCAAAGACAGACAAAGGCAGTATCTTAGGCCGTGATGATCAAGAGTGTAACAAAATTGTTCAATGCCGTAATTTCCCGAGCCTCTTACAGTTGTAAAGTACATACATGACACAGGTTGGAATTTTGGTTGTTTCTCATAGTGAGGCCCGATATTTGTATATAACTCGATGATGATGTGACGTTCCAAGTGGATGGAAATCTAACTATACATTTGCAGCACAGCCTGTAAAATTATGTAAGAAATAATTCCAAAGTAGTAAATAAAGCTGTTGCCATATAAGACAGAAGCTGTGATCTCTTTCAAGCATGGAAGATGATTGACATTCTAGGTTTCACTTGTAAGCAAACGAAGCACGTTGCATTAAATACTGGGAAAGTTTTAGCTAACTGTATTTTGACAACTAATGAATATAGACAGGGTTACGAATTGGCAACATTTCACAGCTGGGGAGCGAAAGAGAGTGGTAATTAAAGGTCTCTCCGAGAGATTAAAACTCTGTCGAAAGCATATGTACTAATGTTCATATGCCATTACAACCCGACAGGTTTGTCTCCAACAAGGGTTCCAAGAAACGGGCATCCCTGCATGCTCTATTACAAGGTAAAAGAAAACTATGCAATACTATGCAATGGAATGTACTTTTGTCTCAGTATTATCGTTTAGAAATATCTGCATCCTGGCCCTATCACTATCAAAATAGAAGAGACTGGTGCATGGCGAAAAAACCAGACAAAGGCAAAATTCAAAAAATCCGGATTTAACGATTTCCGTTGTTCACAAACGGACAGACAACTAAACATCGACAATCTGGGTAATGAAGCTATTCTTGGCATGCTACTGAATATACTTTGCTACTGGATGCCATCGCCTTTACTATATTATATAAAGTCGTATTCCTCTACACTATTTCTGTCATGCCAGGGTCTACTTCACAAGGCGCAACCAGGTATTTTACTCTAAAGTTGTTTTTCCAAATTAAACTCTTATAATAAATATATTTCAAATCAAAGCAAGTTTTACTGCTGAGTCTGTGCAGTGATATATCCCAACTTTGAGCATTCAGCTTCAAATGTTTCGTAAATTTAAAAAAAAGGGTTAATGTTTTGGACTTAGCCGAAAATGTCTTTGTAAATAAGACCCGTGACTGGAACAACATCTCATTGTTTACTAAAGTCCAGGGATACGTACACTTTACTCACTTAACAAACATTACCATAACAATGAAATATTCTTGAATTCGGCGTAAAACATCAATCAGATCCGACAGTATAATACTAAACAATAGAAAATGAGGTAGACTGTATTAATCGAATCCCACCTGGGGTTTGGCACAGGCAGTTTTTTTTTTTTGCATTGATTGGTTTCTCGATTGGATAATAAATGGCGTCCTTACCAGAGCCAGACTGTTAAAGTTATAAATAATGAAAGCTTGTTTGCATACCATGACGGTGTTGTAAGGGAGGTTCCCTGCATTAAACACCGCCTTGTTGATTGACGGGATAACTAATTGACATGTCACAGACTAACAGTGAATGTGACATCCTTTGGTGATATATTGGCGATAATCAAATCAAGGACAACGGTTTGGCAGATCTATCAACTATAATACACTCTTAAGTGTTTACAGCCACGCTGCTTGACAGGTTAACAAAGGAATAGTGCGAACTCTGGCCGATGTATCAGATTAGAATAACACGAAAGTCTTTCAAAGAACAGACGCACGGTAATTTGGGTACACGCATCTCAAAATTCATCATCTTGAGCAACACTTGGTTTCTGATTTCGATTGCTTGATACATGACAAAACAACATAATCGTTCCATGTACTATTCTGAGTGCTATTCGTAGCGCTAGATCAATCGTTAAATTATGGCCCACGGTCAGGGACCAATTTGCAAAACAATCGTTAACATCGATGCCCACGGCTGCATTTAACAAGATACAGGAGAACATTAAGAACTTACTTTGCAAGACGGAACCTATCAACCACGTCAAATGCTATCACCAAGAATGAAGTTTTAAGGTTACAGAAAAACGTGCATTGCATCGTGACAGATAGACACGTACACTTGTGCAAATAAACAGTGTCTCAATCAGCGATTTTGACATTTTCTCTAATGCACATATGACACGAAAATGAAACATAAATGTATTGGATTTCTTTGGGCTACTGTATATTACTGTTACAAGAGTTTGAAAGTGTGCGGTACATGCATATTCTGTGTGTTTACGGTACATTGCTTTGCAAAAGAAATACGCAGCATAATTTAAGCGTTTACTTACCACTCTGTTCCAACAGCTAGATGCTATCAATGTAAGATGTATTTATTTCTGTATTGCTTCACATCAAGTTTCTTATCCGTATAAGACAGGTGATAGTTAACGAATGATAGGTTGCACAGAGGGCCACCCCAGCATTGCTGAGCACTTACTGTTCGACGTAAAATCTTGCTTTTCCTTAGGTCATCATATATACGTCCAATATACCTCCTGACTGTAGACTGCGAGAGCTGTATTCGAACATGCAACGCCGTCGACCGGCTACTGAGTCAGAGTGACTGTTAAAATCGATAATAGGCTTATATCCGTGTGGGTTTGACCCCTCGGGCTGGTCGACATCCGAGACGAACATATTCCTCCCACCAAGCCTTAAAAGAAAGAGACCATATGGAACAGCTTTGCGCCAAAGGCACGCGTTATTTCGCCCCAGTCACTGTGACTAATTCCCCCATATACTGACCATAATCCGGTATTTCTCAAGCCTGTGAAAGCCATTATATCATTCACGGCATTACCGTTTCAACTTTCCCGTTAGGGAATATGGAACTAATGGAAACGGATATTGCCAAATAGCCTTGTAATGAATTTCACCGACTAATATGCATGAAATATCATTTATACTTAGTTCAAAGTATTCTCCAGTCAGAGACCGTAGAGAACAATCATATATTCAAATAATTAACAATCAAACTAATCGTATGCTTTGCAGGCAAATGAAACTTGAAAGGTAAGGAATATTCTTCGGTTGTAACAGGAGCTACTCTATTCGATTTTCTGTATTATTAGGTTTGTTTAAAGCTGGACGACGTGTTCGCTTAACGTATATGACGGCGGTCAGGTTTATGAGTGAAAGCAACATGAGTGCAGGGATTATATCACCGACCTTCGACAGGTACCTGACAAACCTTATGACATAAAGCTGCATCCGAATCAGCAAGACCTGGATTCTAACACACGTCATTGGTCAAGTCCCTGAAAAGTTGCAGCGACTCAGCGCTTTAACCAACTGAGGACACTCCTTGAGCGAAATGTTTTTTTCACGATTTTCTGAAACTGCAGATATACATAGGACCAGGTTGGAGTTGCAAGATAAGCTTAATAATAATAATATAATAAAAATACTTGATTTTTCTTAGGGAGATCAAATAGTTACAAAACCAGTCTCCACTGAGTCCTTACGTTGACGATATTGATAAAGCTAGACCCATTATCACTTCACGGGTTATGCGATCGAAATGGAAACGACCAAGCGACCGCTTTACTCGATTAAATTAAACGACACCCCCCACCCCCATACATGTATGAGTACAAGTGCTATCCCAGCAACGTTTTTGACATTACCGGATAGTATTTTAGCGCACTGAAAACTATACCATGTTTTGTGAGTAATGACATAGTATAGTATGCTATTACTACCAATTATTTTAATACATATTAAAGAACTTTTTTGTTATTTCTTATTTGTATAATTTCTTACATACCGTTGTCTTTGGGAGGTAGTGTTAAACGTTAACTTGGAAATGGATCTAGCGATTATCGACTGGGAACGCCCTTTACGGACTACGAATGGTATACGAATGTCGGACATGACGCTTAGACATGTATACCTTTGTGGGTTTATCGGGTATTTTGTTGTGACATTGCCTAGTCCGAATTTGTCGCTGCTCTGATTTTAGTGTATAAGCTTTATGTCTCTAATTATGTAGTATTGCCTTACACCATGCCTTACTGAGCGGTACACTGATTAACCTAATTACCTCGTTATTTCGACGAAGAAATAAAATTTTTCCAAAACTTCTCATATTAATAATGTTGATCAAATATTCATCTCCTATCATTTGAACTGACGCTGTATAAATGATTTATCAGAAATGCATACAAAGAATATTTCTAAAAAAACCAGTTTAAAACAGATATGAAAAAGATGTTAAAATTTATGGTAAGATAAAAGAGGAAGCGATCAGCACTTTTCGCTGGAATCTGATACAAAATGGGTTAATGTTCTAGGCATGTGGGGAACAGTTATACATTTGTGTTGTGGACAAGAACTCCCAAGTGTTTTCCTGTGTGCGGCAAGTCATGAATATTAAATAAAGCAATGTCATACTCTGAGATAAACTCGAAGCCTGCTATTTTCCACGTTATCGGAAAGAAATATTTTGACGTTCAGGAAAAAGGACAGAAGTTAAACACTTTCTTCAGTCCAGTCTGATAGAGCCATCACTGAAATACATGTCTAAGGCAACTATTTTGTTCCGGTTTTATGTTGCTAATAAGCACAGTGCTGCTAACCCGATTACTATCAGAAAGAACCCAAGTCTATTCTAGTTCCTCCCACATGTTGGTGGGGTGTGAAAGTGTTGAGGAGACATTGGGTGGCAGTGAAGGGTTACGGGTAGCACCATGAAGAGTGGAGAAAGAAACAGCATGAACTAGTTGAGATAGAATTTTCCAAAGACGCACATCGTGTACTGAATTCTGAATACTAACTCTATTATTACACTTTAAACAAAAAGTAATAACTTAAATGAATCCTTGTGTGTCACATGATAACACAACAATTTGGTTGCATATATATATATATTGTAATCCTTTTTATGAACTCACCTGCAACTTCTATAGGGCGCGTCCAACCTTTTGTTTTCTTCACGGACTGTATTGATAGTAAATGCCGATTGTAAACCTTGGCGAACGATTCGATCGCGGACTTCCTACGTTCCGATCACGGTAAGCTTCCCAGACCCAGTGCCAAGCCTTGGGCCGTTCCTGACAGAGCTTACCTTTCCTCGCAACGCCCCAATCACTGATGCCATCTGTGCATCGTCCAATAGGCGATCGCTGCAGAGTTCTTTTCATGATAAAGACGCGCGGATAGATTAAGACTTCGCATAACGAGGCTAACTGAAGAGGCAATATAAAGCCCGGAGATTTCGGTTCGCAAACCTTTCGCTCGCACCTGAACTGATTTTGTCGGAGATGAAAGGTCGCATCTGGAAGCCATTATATCAGTGAGCTTTGCCTAGAAAGTTTCATAATGCGGTCAAGCCGGCGATCGAAGGCTTAAAGGTCTTGCAGAGCATACGGTACTCGTCGAGGAGTGAAGAGCTGTGATAAACCAACGAGCGAGGGGCGTAGCTAGTAGATGCAGCTGACATTTAATTAGTCGAATGACAAACCGATGGCAATTTAACAAACTGATTTCCCGTGTGCGAGGGCCTGTCAAACGCCTGGTAATTAGTTAAAAGTGTATTGAGCCTTTGGGAGGTCTTACCGGACATTGTTGCTCACGCAGCGATGTTTTGTTCAACAGCAACAGAGACTGTTGCAGGACCGATGTTCGAATATCACCCGGTGAAAATTAAATTACTGTAACAGCGCAGAGCTTCCGTGTAAAGGGCCATATTCGACAGGTCTCCGTGGACCGCGGTAAAATACTAACGTTCTACTGGAAATTGAGTTTGCCTAGGTCTGCTGTGCGAGTCGTATGTGTTACATATCGGACGCATCACATTTACATGTGTACTGTCATTATGTTGGATAAGCTATATTAATCACGCCTCAGTTCATTTAAAAGAATACATCAAGTTCAAGTCCAGCTCTTGCCGGTTTCCTTTCCGGCCGTACGTGGGAAGGCCTGCCACAACACTACGGATGATCTTTAGTTTCCCCCGGGGCTCTGTCCAGTTTCCTCACACCATAATGCTGGCTCCCCTCGAATAAGTGAAATGTTCTTAAGTACGGCGTTAAACACCGATCATATAAATAAATAAATTAATTAATTAATTAATTAAAACCAACGTGGCAATGGCAATGCAATAGTTATATACACGTATACCCGGTTACATGTAAATCTGGTGTAATGTTAGTTTACCTCAGTTAGGGTTTTATTTTAATGGTTCATAGAAATGATCTACACTAGTAATACCCTTGCCGTATATGGAAACTGCCTCATGTAATCTCAGCTTGCCCTTTGACCAATATTTGAAGGAAAAGCAAAACCTGAGAGCCAAGCGAGATCGTAGTTTCAAATACGCATATAAACGGAATCAATTACGGCAGAGTTGGAAGCACTTCTGAGAATACGGAGGCAAGGAGTTAATCAGACGAACTGAGCATGCGCATAATAAAATGGCATCAGCTCGACTGCTTTCGTTGAACCGAACACATGACCTGGCCAACTTAGTCCTCTGAAACAGGGAAGAAAGAGTCACGTCTTACCCTAAATGCTTTGAAAATTGAATCTCACGACTCTGCGGCTAATCGGCCACTTACGGACTGCAAAGACATACTCTCCATTGAAATAGATGCTCTGCTTTTTTCACTTAACTCAGATTTTTAACGATCTATACATGTAGCATTGCGACATTTTTTTAATGAAATATTGGCCTTCACATCACAAGAAATTTGAACGTTCCTAAAAACGTTTGGAAATCTTATCCAAGGAAAATAAATCTAGTGACACCTTGTATTATATGTGCATGGGTCATAAATAAGCGATGCACTCTGGTAACAGTTGTTTCTGTAAGTCTAATTCTCAGCAAGTTAGTATAGATTTATTTATCTGATTGGTGTTTTACGCCGTATGTTCAAGACTATTTCACTTATACGACGGCAGCCAGCATTATGACTGGAGGAAACCGGACAACTGGAGGATTGGAGGAAAGCCCGCGGGAAACCCATGACCATCCGCAGGTTGCTGTTTCCTCTCACTATAGTGCTGGCCGCCGTTGTATGAGTAAAATATTGTTGAGTACGGCGTAAAACACCAATCAAGTAAAAAAATAAATCATACATTCATAGTCTTTATTACACCCAAGAAATATTACTGAATACGACATTATCTGCGAATGAATAAATAAAGAAATTAGGCAATGACTGTTCGACATCTGATGTCGTTATATAATGTTGGAAAAAAGCCCTGTGTGAGGAATACTAGCAAGAGCCGTTTTTCACCGGTTACGTATAACCCTTTGCAAGATATCACATTATCGTCGCTGCTCTGGTTTTACGCTTCTATGTACATATAAACCTTATGACGTCAGCGGGGTGTTCATCATCGGGATATATATGAGTTGCAAGTAATATGTCAAAAAAATTCTACAGGGCATGGTTTCAGCCCAGAGCCCAGTTGTTCAAAACTGGTTTAAGATTTAATGCCAGATTTAACTTTAGGCCAAGTCTTCAATTTTGTGCTTCACCGAAAAAAATTGTGTAACATTATATTATAAAATGAACTAAAACTGTTGTTGGTATACTTTGACTTTAGAGAAATGCACTGGCTGCTGAGTTGCAAAATTCAAGTATAAAATATGACTTAATACCCGTATTAGCTAATACACTTTTGAACACATGGGCCCAGGTGTTCTCAGCTACCGGTTCTTGCTTGAAGTAGCAAGAATATGATTAGAAATTGCTACACAGATAAAAGGCATATTATTCGTCAGAATCGCCTTTGTATCTAAAATACTATGTGAGAATTATTCCTTTGAGTCAGACTTTCAGACGCTATCTCCCTCCCACAGAAGTCGTTCTAGATCTGCTAATAATCCTGTAGATGAACTTCAAACCAAAATGTTCAATCACAAGCAGGCTTTTGATCCCTCAGAAGTAATCAAGCTGGACCTCAGCTGATCCGGCTCATCGGAACAATATTTGATTACAGAACACCTCGAGTGTCGCGAGATCTCTGACAATAGATATATTGATCACCAGCTTTCCAGTCTTTAGTTTGAAACCACTACGGAACGACGCCTTTGTACAACGTATACCTGTTTGCGCGAAGACTACGTGCGATGTTGACGTCGAAGCCATCGGTGATGGCTACAGCTGATGATAACCGTGCACAAATGCTTAAGATGTATCGATTTTCACTCGATTTGACTTGAGGAACACCTGATGATGCGGCAGGTTTTTACACAGAAGATCAACATTTCAAGTTGTGATTTTCACACGATTAATTCTTGAACAATTGATAGTAAGCTCGTTTGCGCTCCCTTCCTTCCTCGGAATATTGTTAAGTTATTTGGACGCTAACATATTGGGTTGCAATAATGGAAACGGCTGCTTTTTGAACAGGTCAAAATAACATAATAACACATGGTATACCACACGATTTTAAGTAAACACAATGTAAACAAAAAGTCAACTTTCGGCAGAAATAATTAAAACTATGAAGAGGCTGGTAAAGTATTAACTCATGTTAAATAATAACCGACTCAGAAATTTGGACGACGCTGAGACCATGCTAAGGTCTTCCAGACGGCTTTATGGCAGATTGTCAGTACTGGTTACAAAGGCGTTGTGGGATATCGAGCGTTGCCACGTCCAAAACCGATCTTTTCTCATCCCATATGGCAATTGCATTATGGTACTTCGTGACGTCAGTGAAGTAGCATGCAGAGCTGATATGGTCCAGATACGCTTCTGATGCCATTGCCTGTTAAGTATCTACTACACGCTAGGGAAACGTTCAGTACTCGCTACAGAATCTCGAACGAAAACCTGTCTATTGGAGAATAAAAGCCCGTCTTGAATGTCAATCTCAATTCGAAATTCTATTTCGTCTACTTAGTGATAATTCCGCTATATCCCTTCTGCCTCTGAGCTGTCAGAGCTAACTTATGGTACTGAGAAAGCTATAGTTAACATTAGTAACATTGGAACATATGCTGTAATCATTTCACAAAGCAATGCGTCACTACATATCCTAATCCGCTAACAACCGAGATATCGAGTTCCAAACCATCCCCTGCTGCATGCATGTGTTTCAAATTTGCCAAAAAAAATATTGCGGGTTAGTTCTCAGACTGAAAGTTCTAATAGTTTTCAGAGTAATGCAAATGATAAGAAATTGTAAATCACAAAGTATCACAGAAAACAAGACTCTAGTTTGTTACGACCCAAACTGTCTGCATTATAAAGAGATGGCTTGTTCGTAATACACGACAGTTTAGCCGCACAAAAAAAGTAACCAAAACCAACAAATTTTATTTTACAACAATTTATTAGGTTTAACAAGAACAGATAACAAGACTTATACAAATACTAAAGTACTTAAGGTTAAGAAGAAAGGATAGCAGTATCTATACAAACACTAAAGTACTTACATGTACATGTCCATCGGTGTCAAGTCCAAACGGACGCATATATTCCACAATGCTGAAAACCATACAGGCATAAATGCACAGAGGCAATATTCATAAGAGGGAAAATCCACAGTATAACTGAGTGTATGGCGAAATATACACAAAATTCCACAGACAGGGTCCGTGTACTAATAAACACTGTGTACACAAGAGCACAAATTAAATATACAAGTTCAGACTGAACAAGTGTTCGGTGGAAATATAATATAACAAAGCCAGAGGCTATAAAGACATCAAAATTCACCCAAAAGGCCTACTAAAGTAACACACAGCGAAAACATCCAAAACTCTCAATAATTCTCCTTTCTCCTCTTTTGACCTGCTTTCATAGGTCTTATATAGATTGGTGGAATTTTCTAGAATAAGAAAATTCTTGAACACTTGTTGTAAACAAACAGGCCCCGAACTGAGCGTATTCTGGACCATTCTAAGGCAGAGGCAGACAGCAGGCCCTGAACTCAGCATATGTAAACAGGGGCAAGCTAAATTTAAAAGCTGGCGGCAGTTGTCCACATAACAAGTTTATTATCACTTTGCCTTGGTTTATCGAGTACAGTTGGAATTTCTTTAAAATCAAGTGCATGCTTCAGTCAGGCATTTAATTTACACAGATAACTTTCAATGCAAATGGAAAAATCTGTAGATATTTCAAGTTTCAGTCTGATCACTCGCTGGTCACACTTCACTGCTGACACGCTGAACTTACATATTGTCGCAGAACACACAACACAGGATAGATAACTCCGCCATGAAACATGAGAGCAGCCCTGTTATAGACTCGACATTTTTCATGTCTCCTTACGATCCAAACAGATTGAAAGTTTATATGCTCGATATCATGTACACTCAAGTAAAACATACTTTAGATGACCTCTGTACATTCCTCAATCAAATACCCTTTTTTCTCTTTCCTGCTTCCATCTGAACCCCACTCATGCAGGCGAAATATTGTTAATTACGACAGTAACTGTAAATGAGAAAAAAATGAAAATGGGTAATCCCCGAAATTGTTCAACGGCGCATGTCTTCATATCCATTTCCTTCTCGTGTGAGCAAACAAAATTGTTCTATGAAAAATATGAAAAACTTCAGTAAACAAACGTAAGTAGAATTACCAGGATTCTCGTAGTTGTCATCGAGTGAATCATTGTTTATATATGTAGGAAAGGATGGTATTAAAAAAAGACAAGGATAAACGTTTGACACTGTTTATCATTTGGTAGCAAAAGAAAAATGAAGAAACAATTATTTATAACAGTTTCTACAGATATATAATGCAATGATTTTTCATGGATTTCCTGGAAGTATTGGAGGACGAGGGAGTAAGATAAAGTTTTCTTCAGCTTTAACAAACCATTTCATATCTTATCACTCAGTTTTGTTATTTTGATATTTCGGTTAACTGTACTTTCTACCAAGGGAGCGCGCATTCATTCCTTCAGCACTTCACGCAGTCTAATCGTTTGGTGGCGATTAGACTGCGGCCACGCTAAGAGACAGGTGTTTTATTCAGTAGTATGTAAGGAACTCGGCTAAGTGTTTAGACCACAGCACTTAGCGAGATACAACACTTGCCTGCCTGTATCCGGAGGCCATGTCAACGTAACCGAAAACCAAATGCACTCACAAAAATGTAATACGAGCCTGTATTGCACAATTTCTATCAAGACACTCGAGCCCTGCTTAGAAATTTGAGAAATTCTTTACGCAACCATTCTTGTTCTAATCGTATCCTTCGACAGTGGTATCAGTTTGGCAATTTGTTTTGTGTCTACGTACTTTGGATGTTTGCACTCTACCCTCTAAAGAAGGGAATTCTGTAAGGAAACCGTCTACTGTTTGATTTACAACGGCTTCAATTATTCTCCCAAATCGTTGTCTTCAAACCATATTTTTACCACTACGCCACCTGCAAGACACTCTACCGTCCATATACTATATCAACCTAAGTATTCCTTCGTCGTCTTATCTGGCGTACATTTCATATAAACATGTCTTAATTTGCTATTTAATTCTGAAGGAGGCGCCCATTGATACAATTTATTCAATTTATTCACTGTCATCACGTGAATCCTGAAAGAGGTAAAATATTTTGTGATGGTAATTCCTGATAAAAGAGGCGAGAAACCCGGGTTTGTCTCACCATAATCCTCGACACCGTGAGTAAAAATTGTGTTTTTATGAGTAAAACACAACTAAGTGGGGCGTAAAACACCAAGCCAGTCCAAAAAACCTTCAATGAACAGGTTATTCGTGAATTGCCACATTCGTTGTCCATGTGACTTAATTTACAGTTAGCAGTCGATAAGAGGAAGTGCAAGAGCAGCCGAGCATGTATTTGTGTCGCGGTCTCGAGATGTGTCCGTGAATGTCCCTGAATGATTATCCTCCAGCCTCTTCACATATTCGCTAAAACATTCCATTTTACGACGTTAAGGATCAGATTCCTTATTTCCACCATTTTCCTTAATCGTATGAAAGTAATTCTGAAAACACTACTTTCCTAAAAACGATTCAGGTCCACTATAGTGTCTTTTAAGGCTTTCTGACACGAATGCGCGTGACTCTGATGTCCTTAATAAATCCTAACACAGGATTAGAACGGTAAATGGCCAATTTGAGAGGCAGTTGAGAATTTTCCTTCTAATTTCCTAAAGAAATGCACGGCACGCTACATGGAAGACTCTAGCTAGGGTTCCTCTAAAAACACCATAAAAAACTTGTGCTGAACAGAATCAAGACTTTCTTAAGCTGAAGGAATGCTGAGTCATCATACTCGTCATAGAAAAGCTTTTCTCAAATCTCCGTTTAAGTGTTAATTCTGCTGGTGCAATTGTCCCTGTTTTATGCTTTCCATAACAGTAAGACCAAACTTTTAAGACAATCTACCTGTCAATATGTTGATTGAAAAACACTGTGGTGTTCTAAATAAAAGTAAAAGATGCACAGCATACTAAAATACGCCCTACCCCCTTGTCAACTTCAGTTCTGGTTTTATTTTAACTGTTCATGTAAATTCGTAAATAGTAGCAAATTACACGCTCCCCAGCACCATGGCACAAGGAGAATTAGGAAAAAGTATGCATGTATGCAACGCTAATTGTAATATATTCGACGTCATTGGTGCAGAATTACTCAAAACGCTGTGTTATCACATTCATTATACAATGGCATTTAAACAATGCTAAATATCACACGTCAGGCGACATTACAAAGCTACTGCCCAGCAGTGATTGCTGTTAGGAAAAGTTCCGCTATCAGAGGACCATGCATCTGTTCTTTAGACAGGTCAATCGTCCTGTCACCAATCTTAATGAGATTTTGATGTATATAATAACGGCCGGGCTTCGTTCTTGAAATAAACGCCTCTAAGACCTCTTGCTGTAAAAATTTAGAACTGCAATTCAAGAGATATAGCTCCTTTTGAGAGAAAGGTTCTGGTACTAGGTCAGCCAGATAACATTTGCATCTGAACTAACAGAACACAGGTCTTACGTATATAAAATCATTTGGATTAATTACCGTTGTTGAGGTTTAAATCTTCGTATTAGACTAACAGGGCAATAAACAACCGACAAATTTCTCAAATACGCAAACATGGAGCCCGTCGGAACATAAGCCATGTTACTAGGGGTAACGGACTTACTACTATTTAAGCATTTACATGAGCAGTTAGGGTAACACGCTATCCGAAGTAGATTTAAAAGAGGCAGTATTTCACCGGTTGGGTGTGAAGATTTCCTGTTCCGGTTGTGGATTGTGCTGCACGTCTTTAGTTATATTACATGTTATAGCTGACGTGCTGAGAATATGTCTTCCTTGAAAACAAATTAACGATAAGCCATTATAAAGTGCAGCTTTCAGATTGGTAATGTAATATCGACTGAAGCAGTCTAAAGTCGGGCCATATAGCCAAAGAACTAAGAAAGTATATAATGTCAATCAAAGAGAAGCAGTCAACGGTTATCAGTGATGTTGGAAAGACGCAGTGTATGGGCTAGGCGACTGATTTCACTTAGTTGTATTCAAACCGTGCACCATGCTAGAATACCAGTTGTCGATAACCAAAATATGTATCTCACTTGCGCTTTGATTGCAACTGTTCATAATTCCACGTGGCGGTCAAATTCAACATGATGAATATGCAAAGCCTAGCCCCAGTTTAACGGGAATTTGAAACAATCATGAATCAGAGTGCTGGAGATTCTGGACGCTCTGTCCATATTTAAAAACACAAGAGTTATACTCATTGTAATTTGTTACGCTCATTGAAACAGTTACACAACACGCAGGATCTAACAAATGCTAGAAGGCAGGATATGTACACACCGTATGTAAGACCCTTCCGTACATTGCTGTCCAGGTAAGGATAATTTGTAAATGTCAAAATTGAGACTGTCCCTCTTGTCGTAAAGTCTGCGAGAGAGAAAACTGTTTTGGCCTTTGTGCAAATAAAAGTCCAGATAAGATGTACCCTCTGTGGAGTTTGTGGTTTCCTTTAAATCTAGCAAAGGTGGGCATATATCTTTCACAGCCTTTGTTATATATGGATTGTTTAAAGCCAGCAGATCATCAATATACCGTTTAGTGACAGAGAAAGGCTGGGTCTGGTGAGGATTACTCTTTAATAGTTTCTGGATATAATCGTATTCATATGAGAAAGGGGGGGGGGGAATTTGGACCCATCAGAATACCTATACACTGTTGACATATGGTTTCCTCGAATTTCGCAGAGATGTTATTAATGAGAAATTCAAGCAACTCAATGAACATCGAATACCCCATGAATGGTGGCCCTTGTATGCCGTGGAACTGCAAAAGGCTTTGTGGAAAGCCGACCGATAAAAATGTCGGTTTTGACAGGTGGCCGGTTTATCGGGTGTCGCGTGTATAGATCTACATGTGTGGTGTTTACAAAATATGACAAAGTAACTGTACAGCCAGTATAACTCTGCTTAACATATGTAGGTATTTCAACTACAAATATGTATACATTTTCCCCATTTCATTCACTTTTCATAGCAATCAGTTGTTTATGTTTTTGGATTTAATGACACAAAAGTTGACTGATGAACAGCAGTGCGCTGCTTTGCAGTCATTTCCTCCGTCGGCGTGATTAGTATAATGGCGCCTGACCGATGCTGGTCGTCCTGCGCGACAGCAAAGTGTATGGCAATTTTAAGATGTCTCAGAAAGTCAGAAAGTAGCTTACATCCAATCCTGGAGCGAGGACCTCGTCTTCGGCAGGTTCATCACCAGAATCATTGTTTGCCAAAGGGCTGAAACAAAGCCATTAGTTTCTGCTTTGTCACCTTTACTCCCTTTGAATTCTCTCCCTTCTAGCCAAGTGTCTTGTCCGTCAATGCTCGATACAATAGGACGGTTTCATCACAGTTGAACACATCCATGGGTGAACGCGTTGCTGGAAGTTGTCAACTCCTGCCCTTTCTCCGCTGATTTTAAATGCTTTGACAGAGTGTCCTCGACATCAGCCGTCTAGCCAACCGTTCAAAGCCAAGAACTCATGAGTCTTGTGATTTTCAATTCGCCGGCAAAGTGAAACGCCTTCTCCATGATTATCGGCCACGATATCGGTTTGCTCTTTGCTCTGGACTGGTCAACCCACTGCCACACCAAGTATCAAACATACAAGCGTTGTGGAAAAGGCCTTGCATTGTTCTCAAAATCATCCAAGTAGACTTGTTTCTTTTTTAAGAATGTCACTGACGGTTGATCGACCAGCGGAGAATGCCTTTGCTAATTTAGCAAAGTCGGTTTGGGGAAGGATTCGTTCATATTAATAAGTTTAACCTTATCAGAAAGTGACATCTCGATCCCACGCTACTTTGCTGGTATTTCAGTTATGTTTATTGTTTTGAAGTCATCGCAGTTACGTTATGTTGTATTTTGAAAGTTGTTTTTACGTACAAGTAAGATTTATATACGTGTCGCGGCGTTGGTGTACAAAACATGCAGGCATAAAGACAAAACAAAGCATGGTAAGTTACCAGAATGACACTGAGGAAAATAGAAATTGAGAGAAGAGCCGGATCAGCTGTAGCCCATCTTGCTTACTGCTGAGTTCCATACTATATATACTAAAGGAAACAATTATCGTGATATATAGAATTTAAACAAACTGACTTCTAACAGAACCAGAATTCAATCTTGCGCCTTTAATATAAAGACGCGGTCAATTCATCGTGTTGCGTTCTACGACAACTTTTAAACGTTCTATTGAAGACCGACTTCCAGGAAAATGGGGCACGTTCCATTTCAAAATCTTGACGGATCTCACGCTGGGCTAAGGACTTCCAGATGGCTTTTATGACAGGTTGTCAATACTGGACACATTGACGTTGGGGGATACCAAGCGTGGCAACAAGCTTTATTATCTGCTCCAGCACTTGCATCAAGAAACTACATCATGGAGTTCAGCCTACTGGTTGGCATTGCCTACAGAGCATGTACTTTGAAGTGTGGGACATGCAACTGTCAATTCAAGAATTCAAACGTGTCTTGAATGGCTAGAACTCAAACCTGTTACCAAATTACATCTCCTGTATTAATTGATACTCATGCTATGTCAGTTACTATCCCGGTCCTTATTAACGCCAGATTTTGAGACTTATACTTATGGTACTTTGTTGCAGAAAGATAATACTAAGAGATAAACAATTCAGAAAGCGGCACATCACTAGGCATCCTAATCCGCTGACCACCGGAATCGAATTTAGCTGGATCCATTTGCAGTTTTACATTGGCAGAATTGTCCGGTATGCCGTGGGGTTATGGTTCAAACTGACTCGCCTATGAGTATTCATACAAAGTAAAACTTTAAATAAATGTGACACACAGCTACCGAAATTAAGAATGTTAAAAAGATCAATAAATAGCGCAGCTGGAAATAACATATCTCATAATTCTCTAAAATTCCACAGTTTGCATTTCATTTCATCCATTAATTCGAAACTCAAAAGGTGTAAAGTCAATTTATTGTATGTATAAATATCCCACAACTAATATATTGCAATTAACTTTAATGCATTCTTTACCCAATTTTGCTTAACCCATCGTGCTGGGGAGAAGGGGTGTAATTTGCTACTATATATGCACTTAAATGCTACTATATATGCATTTAAAACAGTTAGAATAAAACCTTAACGGAGGGAAATTTCACCAGTAACTTGTGACCATTTTCCAGCTACATGTATCACATTGTTGTCACTGCTTTGTTTTAAAGTACGAATGCCCATATTTTAGGTACCTGATTTCGCTTTCATTATGGAAACAAATCCATGTATCTTAATATTGTTTAATAAACCTTCCATTATTTAAAACTACAGTTAAGTAAAGTCCTCCCTTGGATGAAATTAAATTATGAAAAAATTTTTAAAAAGGTAAATTCTTAATGATGCAGGAAATACTAAAAGGAAGCAACATTTTACAAAAATATAGATTATAAATAAAAATGAATTATAAGGGTGTAGGTTTTAAAAAAAATTATTTGCTGTAAACTTAACATCGTGTTAGATAAAAATGCAGGGTGGCATAACTAATTTAGTTATAGAAGTAATCTTTCTTTGCCAGGAACACATCGTGTACTACAAGGTTTGTATTCCACCAAGCCTGGAGACCTGACGTAGGACTTATAGCGCTCTGTCTCCATCTATTTATGACATGGAAATTTAAGAACAGGCTACAAGCAAGAATGAAATTACGAGTAATTTTGATATTAGAAGACGATACCATCTTGGTTGTTAGGCAAGATGGGCTTTAGCCTAATACGCTTCATTTCAGTCTGAGCCCTCCGTAATTACTGACAGGTAAATGCCATTGTCTCTTTCTGGGCCATACCACCGCCATGTGTTCTCCAACGTCCACGGAAATAAGGGTTGGTCAGACATCCTTGTTTGATAGACGTATCATTTAAGTCAGGTAATTGGCCAAGGACAGGCTTTGTCCGACTACTCCGGTTCTCCTCATCACAAAGCTAACCGTCATTGTAAAAGCGAAAAACTGCTAAGTACAGCGTTAAACATCAGCAAAGTAAATAAATGTAGTGAAATACATAGCCCTGGTCAAATATTTTATTTGTTTATTTTATTTATTTCTGAGTGCCAGTAATTGTACTGTTGACTGCTTCTCTTGGCATGATTCGGCCCTATTGTCATATTTTATATATACTATCCAAAAAAAGAAACGCATAACCCGGTTTTTTGCGGAGGTGATGCAGTCTTTTCAATTATGCATAACTAAATAAGAATTGCTATTCTGCAAATATTTTTTTACACAGATTAAGGAAGGGTCCATATCTAGACAACAAGGCCATCAACTTGAGGTAAGACACTCACAATGAGTCTCCCACTTGAGTGGAATGTCAGTATGTGTTGTGACCACCACGGGCACGAATAACAGTTCTGACACGCCTTGTCATGGACTGGATGAGACGCTGGATAGAGGCCTGGGGAATGTTCTGCCACTCCTCCTGCAAACATGCAACTTGCTCTTGAAGCGTTTGGGGTTGAGGTTGACGTTGGCGTAGACGTCAATCAAGTTCATTCCACAGATGCTCAATTGGGTTAAGATCCTGGGAACGGGACGGCCAGGGTAGCACATTTACATTGTTTTCGGCGAGGAAGTCCCTTGTGACACGTGCCGTGTGCGGTCTGGCGTTGTCCTGCTGGAACAACTCCCGCTGAACGTCAATGACAGGTAAGAGGTGTGGCTGCAGGATGGTGTCTCGGTAGCGTACGGCCGTAAGATTTCCCTGAACGTGGACAAGATTTGTACGACCAGTATACGATATTGCTGCCCACATCATCACACTCCCTCCACCAAATCTGTCCACTTGGCGTACGCAGTTAGGGGCATAACGTTCGTGAGCACGTCTGTAAACCCGGTTTCTACCATCACGTCTCTGCAATAGGAATCTGGACTCATCACTGAACCAAATGCGTCGCCAGTTGCGTAGATTCCATGCAGTCGCGTTGTTACACCATTGGAGGCGATTGGCGCGATGGTGAGGACGCAGCACGATCCCAACATAGGGCCTCCTGGCTCTCAGTCCATGTTCCCTCAGCCTGTTCCGCACTGTCTGACCCGATATCCTCCTCAGTCCCGGTATGCTGGTTGCTGTGCTTTCAGCTGTAGCACAACGGTCACGCAAATGGAGGACCCTTATGTAGCGATCTTGGGCTGCTGTAGTGACACGTGGTCGACCTGAACGCCGACGGTCATTTGTTGTCCTAGTATTGTTGTAGCGGGCAGCAAGCCGTGAAATCGTGCTCTGGCTGACGTGTAGAGGCCTAGAAATGGACGATTGGGACTCTCCAGCTTGAAGTCTTCCAATGGCAATATTTCTTGTGACAGTGTCAAGACGTGGCATGTTGAATCAGCTTGAAAACACCACTTGAAAGACGCCGATTTCCGGCCCGAAGTTGCGGTTTTATAGTCACACACTGCATGCTTTCCATGCGTAAGTTCGGCGTGTAAGACTGCACGTGATGCAGTGTGGTTCTGTATTTTTTACTTCTTTAAAAAAAGCCGTCCAAACTCAACATTTTCAACCAAGAAATGTTTTGAGGAATAAAATGTGTGCTAACTGTGACTATTAACAATATTAAAACACATTTTGCTCATGAAATGAAGACAAAATGTATTTATTTCATTTTAAAATAAAACAAAACACCTATGCGTTTCTTTTTTTGGATAGTATACTTCCTTAGTTCTTTGGTGGTTTGTATTACACGTCGTTTTGGGAATTGGCCTACCCATTATTGACTTGAAGTGTCCTTTTAGGTGGACGGCTGGTATACGAATATCTCTTTCGAAGCATAGATTTATTCTATTAGACACGTGTTTAAAATCATTCTCAATAATTTGAGCCAGATAAAAACCACAGCCGTTTGACAATATTTCCCACACAAGAGACACCCGATGACAAGTCATCTTCAGAACGCCGACGACTTCAATTGATCAAGGCCCAAAGGTTAGTGAGAGTAGAAGAATCCCTGTCGAAAGACATGATTAAGCCCCATCGATTCACAGATAAGGAAGTAACCGCTCCCATGGACCATAGTACGTACATATACATGCCTAGAGGTCACGTCGCACTTAACAATTTTCCGTCTGACGACGAGGAGTCACCAGGCGTGTGTACATATACTGTGTGCTCTTGTGGCAGTGAGAGTCCATGCCACCAAAGTGTTGCCGCCACAGAAGTACACTGTCGAAGACACCAGACATGCCCCACCCCGCCCTGTCATATTACACTGACACCAAGCTAACCAGCTCTGTTTCCTTGCTTTGTCCTCTCAGTACTAGGCGCCAAGCGCGACTGCAGCAAGTACTATTTTTACAAGTTTAAACCCAACCAGGTTTTGGTCTCTTTCCTCTCATCTCGAGACGTCGCCTTCGAGACTAGTCCGCAGGAGCGGTTTCTAGACCATAGCTATGTCACCTGTACCCCACATTAAATCGCTGCAACGACTTGTGTTTATTGCTTTTGTCTTCTTGAAGCATCTATGCCATTTTTCACTTACTGTGTGCTTCATGAAACTAAAATTTAAAATCTTCAGCCTAACCGACGCCAATTAGCTTACATTGGCATCAAGTCATATCTTATATTTAAGATTTTTAGCCAAATTCAGCAGTCACCTCAGTTGTTCAAAGTATAACAGCAGCAGATTTATATCATCTTAAAACACCGTTTCGGAATCATTTTGGTCTAATTACAAAATTAACAATGAAATGAACAAAGGTAAAGATGATGTTGTCTTAAAACAACCCGGCCCTAGTGTTTTGCTGGATGGACAAAGCCACTTAGGTGAGGTAGCTAAGTGGAGAAGATATTGCAGGGAAGAGACATACACTGTAGGTCGGATAAAACACGTGCGTAGACATAAGTTGCCGTGTTGGCAATTAGCTTAGTTTATTAATTTCACTGCTGACTTCGCCGTGATCAAATATAGGCCTAGTTTAATCATAGAGAAACCGAGTCAAGTACCAATTTAGAGGACATATATTTTTTTAAGGTTGACGTTGACAAATTTACTACATAAATAGTAAGGAAAATCTGGGTTAATGAATCGCAAACAGGAAGGTGTTATATACAGCTGGTGCGTAAAACCGTTAGTGGAACTATCGCTACGGACATTAAAGAAATCGTTTAAGACAACCAATAACAGACATAAATTACACAGAAGCCCTAATCGTCTCCGAGAGATACTTTCACAGCGCTACATAAAACATGTGCTAGGATACATCTAGATGTGCATCTGCATTCCAGTGCTAGTGCACGTATTTATAACACTGATTCTGCCCGACGTAAGTAGGATTTCGCTCGAGAGTTTGCCAGATGAACTTAACTACAACATACGTCTCATATACGGAAACACTGATAGGGGAATTTCTGGACACGGATTTACGAAACTTCCTAGGTTCGGTAAATTGTTCAAGTCGTAGTTTTTTGCTTAAGTCCAAGATGGAGTGTTCAAAGTACAGTATTATGTTGCTTAAGTAAAACACCTGTGCTTAAGCAAAATAACTTAAGAATATCCATTTCCTACCAGTATGCCGGCTTACAGAGCTTAATCCACGAGACTAGACAGGTTGTTCGGTAATTTGTAGGGATTTCGGTTAAGTCTTCAGACAAGGTTAAGTCCCACAAGGCGAGATACAGGACTGGTTTATCGGGATACATTCAAAGGTGTTTTACTTAAGCAAAATAAGAAGCTTCGAGAAACCGGAGCCTGGTAAATATCCTAACTTAAAGCACAGGCGAAATGGTGACAGGTGCTTTCGAACACGTAATAGCATTGCTCGTTCCTCTGCACGACGATGAGGAACTTAAATCAATCCAGTCGTGTTTCTGGTGCGGGGAACAAATAGATTAAAACAAAGAAACGTCAGATATGTATTAGCTTTTCGCTCCCTGAACAGTTTACAAATAAAAACCACGCATGACGTCCGGCGATAACAGAACGCTTGTTTATTTTATTTCTTTTGATACCGCCCAAACGATCACACTTCCGTCGGCCTAGGATAATTTTTCGCCGACCTATGATCGTAGCTAGTGTCTGGACGCAGGAAGTGTTCGATCACATAGATGAGCCCTCACAATCTGTCGGCCTTCCCTCGCCGTTGTCGGTGTATAGTACGTCCCGCCTGCTGAAATCGCTGGCTCAGTCTTGTGATGGTACTGTGGAGACATTCAAACCTTGCTGCTATGGCCCTTATAGTCAGGCCAACTTCAACCAAGTCAATGGCGCGTTCCCGTTTTCCCAGGTGTCGATGGCCTGTAAACAAGCCATGTATAGCAAATGCTGTGAAGGATATGTACCCACCTTCGCTGGATTTAACCACAGGTTTTCTAGATTGTACATCTGAACCTATATTTGTAAAAAATATTATAATTAAAAACATACAGCATAGATAGTAAAACCAGAGTATGGAGGACTGTGATAGTGGGCAAAAGGTAACACGTACCTGGTGAAACACTTAGTTTGTGTTATACGCCGTTTTGGGAATTGGCCTTGCGATTATTGACCTGGGACGTCCTTAATGGTCGACGGCTGGTAAACGAGAGTCTGTTTCCACGCACACATATTTATGCCTTCCCTTCATACCCCGTTTCTGCACCCAAGAGTAATGACAGTTTGATTTTTTCTTGCTTTTCAGGTGTAAAAACGTTTTCCATGGATGTTTCCCTTATTCCCAAACTATCATGAAATTTTCATGGTTTCAGATTGGTGCGTTTTTAGGGCGAGTCAGCATATATGTAAGAAAGGTGTGTATTAAAATTTAGCACTGATCGTATTTTAGCAGTGAAAATGAGACAACAATCATATGTAACGGTTACATACGGTGTAATGTTTGTATTACACACTTTCCTTTTTTCCATAGAATTAATCACTTCATTTTAATCGGGGACGGCTTCCAGGGAGTGCAACATAAAGTGTATTATATCTTCACCACAACCATAAACTATTTTGCACCTTACGACTCAATGGTTTATTTTTCCTACCCACGATTTACACTAATAACTTCCACGAAAGCGCGAATAAAATTCGTCAACAACTCATGCGATAAAATCATTTCCATTTCCTACCAGTATGCCGGCTTACAGAGTTTAATCCACGAGACTAGAGAGGTTGTTCAGTGATTTGTAGGGATTTCTGTTAAGTCTTCAGACCAAGATCACAAGGCGAGATACAGGACTGGTCTATCGGGAGGAGCAAACCAAATAAACCAGTACAGGAATGTAAATCGAGCCTGGATTACAGAACTTGTGTCTAGACCGATGAAACCTTCCTAGAAACCCGAAAAACGGTTTACGCAGGAAATCGTATGGCTCAATACTGTTATGTCGTTGACACTTTTCTTGATTGCGCTCTATCCTCTAGAGAAGACACCAAAGACAGATCTGTGAGACAACCTTATAAATGCCAGCTTTAGCCCGGCTTCTCCTTATATGTTGTCTATGCCATGAGTTTTAAAACATATTGAGGTTATGAATGCCTGATCGTCAGCGTTGGTACATGTAAATGTACGCCCATCATCTAATTCTGCTTTGGTTGACCTAACTGTCTGTTCTGCATTTGTTCGCCTAAATTTAGCCGACATTTTTTACGCCTAAGTGTTTTTAGCTACACAAACAATTGGCAATATATCAGCATTGGTTACAAGCAAAGTTCTATTAACAAGAAGAGTGTTACTATCAATCATCGAAAAAGAACTAAACGGAAATAGTAAAAAAAATAACAGGCTTTAAATAAACCATGTTGTGGGGGGTGGGGTGGGGGTGGGGGTGGGGGGAAACATAGATAACATGTTTACACCTAACGCATAATATTATCTGACAGAGTATTGCCTCGTCAAATTAATTCGATCTGCAATACGACCCACAGCTAAAAAGGTGGAAGGAAACCGTGCAATCGTGTATGTATATTTCATTACATTTTGCCTTGCAAAAGTTTGCAATGTGACCACAAATAAAATTATTTCGTAAACAATGCTGTTTTTTGCCATTTCCGAATTCCACTTACCCAGCATGACTAATAGTACTATTTTGCTTTATTCGACTTGAATTCAAAGCGGACGATATTGAGTAAGCGTGCTGTTCTGTTTCCTTTTTTGAGTGACACTTTAGGCGACATTTCGGCCAATACAATTAAAAAGCAATAGCTTGAGTCTCGCTTTTCAATCAAAAGAGTATTGAATTTGCTTGTTTGGTGAAACCTTTTTACGCTTTCATGAAGCCTAAAGTGAATTGTTTTTAAGAGAATCCAATCATCGGTAAAACAGTTGTGTATAAAAACACCCGCGCGTTTATTATTTCACACAAAATTGGCGTCATTGATCTAACTACTAGATGTTCATTTAATGCCGTACGTATGGATTTGTCACTTACACAAATGGCGGTGGGTTTTACGAGTGGAAAAAACCACGCCATACACCACCAACTTCTGTCAACATAATGGCGAACGGACTATCTGGAACGTAAAGGGAGTTATGCGTACATGTACGAAGAAGACGGGTAATTGGTGTGCAATGAACGTTAGATTGTGCAAATGGTCACAGGAGAATCGTGGACCGCTTACTGTCACCAAGGTCCCGCAAGCAGTGCCGGCGAATTTACAAATTCTCTCCTAAACCCTCTGTTAAGACAAGCGTCTTATTCAGAATCACCTGCTCGGAACGCCACTGGAAACCGCACTATCGCTGTTAAGGAACGTGCCAGGATTAGACAGATATCTGCTACTTTGACAGGTCAATCGTCCTGCCATCAAACTTAATGAGATTTCTTTATCGCATACAGAGGGTGTTAATCTCCCAGTCCTTCAGGAACAAGGCCATTTAAGGTTGACCGAAGGAAGGGTACTGGTATCCTAATAAGTGTCCCTTTCGGACTAAGTATATACAGCTACACTTGTGCTGTTGAGTGTTATCGGAATTTTCGCTTGTAAGCGTAAAGTTGGGTATCCTTCTGTCACCGGTTTCTCGTTAACAGGCGTCCATATTTAGCAGACGCAATACCAAAATAACCTTATTAACTAGATGGCCTCTTACACAAGGGGTTATAATATTATAAAAGAGGTACAGCATAGAGATAAAAACCGAGTAAAAATAGTGCAATAGCTGGCAAATGGTCAAACGTACCTCAGTCAGGGTTTTATTCGAATTTTTCATGTAAATGCATAAATAGTAGCAATCTACACACTCCTTAGCACCATGGCTTAAGCAGAATTAGGTAAAAAAATTGATGTTGACTGTAATTCGTTAGACATCACTGGTCTAGAATTGCTAGAATAACATCTAACATACAATCACATTAAAACAATGCAAAGGGACCAGGCCTCGGGGATGCTTAGTCCACCAGTAGAATCTTGATAGACTTAAGATGATTATAGATTATGAAAATCATGATCGATGTGCAAGAGATTTTATGTCACGATAGTCGTAACTTGTAACCAGAAATTACAATCTGATTGACCCTGTTGCAAATGTTTGCAATCGCCTCAAAAATAACATTCAGTACAAAATTTGCCTGAGATAAAGTGGTAGTTATTAGTTTTCGACTCAGGGAGGCGCAGTTCAATTTTCTCAAAAATATGTTACGAGCACTTCGTCGCGCGTTATTGTTTTTGTCTGTTGAATCATTTCGATGTAGGCATCTATGAATCAGTGCATCGATACAGACATTCGTTTACCAGCCCTCATCCAATAAGGACGTTCCGGGTTAATGATCACAACGCCAATTCCCAAAACGACGTTTAACACAACCCATCAAAGACATAAGAAATATACAATTTCATTGCGTTTTGGGTGCAGCTGTTGATTTATCAAACGTGTCGATTTAATTCAACACGATGAATGCAACGCTCCAAGCTCCTGGTTAAGCGGAATTATATTACAACTTACATTTCTAAGAGAAATCAGGTTTAGATCGAGAGATATCACACACCTTGACGAACACAGAATAGCCTAACCAATGATCTATGGATTTGAACCAGCGCTCTCCTTGTCCAAGGTTTTAGCTGGAATATATGTTGTATTAGTACGATTTACTGGAAGTATAGACAGATTGATTAAAGTAGTAAATAGACCCAAGAATAGTTTAGTTGGTACATAAAATCATTTAGTCTGATTATTCCTGCAGACCATGAAGATATTCCTGCAGACTCTGAGGATATTCTTGCAGAGTATGAAGAATTTGCTCAAAACGTTCACCACATCGGCTATCTTTCTTGAATCCGACTTGAGAAAGTATATGGGTTCCACAAGAAGTGGGCGATGGGGCGAATTTGTGTCCCATCGCAACTGTTATGGTGTAGCTGTCCAATCAAAATAACCTTTCATTGGACTGTTTCCAAGCGAAATTGAACTAAAAGTGTCGGTAAGTAAAAGGTTCTTTATGAGTGCACAAACGAATAAAATAAACACTGAAGCAGTGTTAAGAAGATGCAGAGATTTTTTACTTTTTGATTCATGAGTACGAATTTTCATATTTCCCTATTCTAATGGTCACATGTTTTATCGTTCTAATGTATCAACAACATTCGATGGTTGAACGGAGCTAAACCATACATTGCCAGTAATGTATATGAAAATGTTCCGCAAACGTTCATATTGGTTGAGAGCTGGTATACGAATGTCTGTTTGACACTTAGTCTGCAATGGTTATGTAACAGGTGTCAATGTACCTGCAACACTGCCTGTTAAAAAACTGATACTATAAAATGCTCCCAAATGATATTTGAAGAGAGCCATCACCAGTTAAGTTTATATATCATGTTAATGATTAGAATTTTTAGCTGTATCGAGCCGCGCTAAAGGGGACGGCGTTCTGGTTGCTCTTTTTGTTGAGAGTGTCTGATCCCTAGTCTTCCTTGTTGGTTGAAGGAATGTACTGCCCTTAGAATCGTAACTGCAGGAAAAAAAACAGCGACAGCTGGATTTGAACTCTCAAAATATCTTAACATTTTGTTAGATTCGTAAAGTATAAAATATGTCAAGGTCCTTCATTTAAATAAGACTTTAGACATCTAAGAGGTCGTTAGTACACTGCCCTTCGTGTGAGTATCATTCCGTATCTCCTAATAATCATGTACGCCTTTGATCTGGCAGAAGTAATCAAGCTGGACCACAGCTGATCCGGCTTATGGGAACAATATCTGATTACAGAACACCTCAAGTGTCACGAGATCCTTGACAATAGTTGTATTATCATGTCACCCGATTCTCAGTTTTTAATCTCAACCCAAAGGTGAAAGACACCTGTGTAGATTATATCTGTTTCGGGAAAAGTCGCATCTTGATGCTGACGTTGAAGACACGGGTGATGGCTTGAGCTGATGGCAACTGTACACGAAAGCTAACATATATGGATTTATTTATGTGTTTATTTATTTTGTGTTTTACGCTGTACTCAAGAATGTTGCACTCATACGACGACACCCAGCATTATAGTTGGGGAAGCCATACACAGATTGCTGGCAGACCTTCCCATGTACAACATTCTAACGAAGAAGCGACATCGACAGCTACAGTCTGCCTAAGCGACACCCGAGTTATTATTTTCTAACTTAGTACTAGGTACACCTAACGATGTTGATAGTCACTTATACGTCACCCAAGAAGTACGTTTGAAATTACAATAATGTAAGTTGTTTCAAACGAATCTTGAATGACTCGTGGCTGTCTTGAGCTGGTTTCATTATGTGATATTTCTATTCGTACAGGTATTATTTAAACTACCTTTAATGGTCAAGCCAGTCATCCGGGTGATTGTTCATCACAACGCATGTTGCTCATTTCATTATCCTTCCGCAATCCGTTTTAGACATAAACAGAATTGAAACAAACCGTGTCAACACATACAATCACAAACTGGTATATTTCTTTGTATAAATATATTTCAAAAATTGACATCACGATCATGAGAAATATTTAAAAAACAAACACCATCCCCAACTAGAAAAAAAAATCAACTACTCACCGTTTCATTATAGATTTACTCACCGATAACAATATATACATTTGTAATTAAGTGAGTTAATCGTGTTTTAAACAATGCTGCTTCATACTGCCTCCTAGTATGTTCTAATTAAGAAGTCTTTATCGGAGCTAACGCCGAGCTGAAGACTTACAGATGGCTCTATGACAGTTTGTCAATACTGGTAAAAAAGGCTTTGCGGGATACCTAGTATTGCTGCCTATATAATCTCTTCATTGTCACTTGTCAGCATTTTCATCAAGCCACTACGTCAAATATTCAAGTAGAATTTCAGTTGAAGCTGTCCCATGGGGCTTCTATTGCGATTGCTTGTTGAGTATCTACTTCACAAAATTCAATATCTTGAACAGAAAATGGGACACGGTAATGTCCATTGACAGATGCCTATCTGTCAAACTCATTTGGAAATTCCATTTCCTGTACTTAGTGGTAATCCCGCTATATTTCGTAGCGTGTCTGTACTCTCAAAGACAGGTAATGCTGCTAACAGAGGTATATTGAACATAGATGAGAATGGGACTTAAGTTGTGCACAAAACGGCGGCTCACTATAGACCTCACTCCACTGACAAACTCCGGTCGAGAGATCGAATCCAGCTCATGCTGGTTCTGCTCTGCTGCCGTTTCACATTGGTCGTTTTGCTAAGCATCTGATAGTACGCTGAGGGGTTAGCCCTCAAACAAATATATTTCACATAAGTAAAAATGAAAGCAAAGCATACAGCTCATGTCATTCAAAATATCAGAAAATATTAATAAATACACGTGGATGAAGTTAGTATCTGTATACCTTACTAGATTCTGAAATTGTACAACCACCGCCCTAAGAATTTCATTCCGTGCGTGGATTCGATATCGAGAAATGGAACGGCGTTAGGTAAACAGTTGAGCTATTACTATTTGCAGTAAAACTCTCGGCATTAATACTTCTGATCCAGATACAGTTAACGTGGTTGATGCTCTACCATTCTTTAGATATCCACTCAACGCCAAGCACTTAATCACTCACAAGATATCACTCTAGATATACCCCGCTGAACGAAGGTACTTGAAGGGGGTGGTATACTGGAACCACTCTGTTTTCGCGTCTTTCACGACACGACACGACATTGTCTATGCATCTCACGATTTTGTACATGCATCTCCTCTCAACCAACTCTGCCGATTTTGATGAAACTTACCATATATCTTGCCTATTATCTGAACTTTGTGTATGCTTAAGTTTAATGACAATTATTTTAAAAGTACCCACATTTAGGACTTTGCGTAGCAGTGCTTTCCCGTGTATTCTGAGTTTATCCATGCAACTGTTCCTTAAGTACAGAATCTGTTTCCATGAAACTTAGTTTAAATCTTCCCTATCATTTTAAGTTCTATATGCTAAAGTTTATTTACAATCCAATAATCATTTTCATAATTACTCCGGTTCGGCAATAATGAATTCTCTTGCACACAGATTTTGTCCATGCAACTCCTGTCAGAATATTGCTACAACTTCCCCGAAACTTTGTGTATATCTTTCTTTCTATGCTGTACGTCGTATTTATAATTTGTATTGTCTAATTTTCTACATGCTTGATAATAATGACAGACAGATTATAATATTTTGTGTGTTTGGAAATGTTGGGGGCTGAAATGTGGTATTTCGGACATCCGGATTTTAGTGTGATAATTCTTTTCCGATGAAGTAGATTAAGCTAGAAACGAGGTTGTCTCAATAAAGCTAAATTCGTGAACGAAAGCATAACACTAGAACAAAAATGCATCAATAAAGTAGTCCACATGAAGCTAAATAGGCATGCCTCTCTATTTTTGTATTGCAGCACAACAAATATCACAGTTCAAACTAGCAAACCATGCACACTAAGAAAGTGTTCAGCACCGCATTGTTCAATTTTAACCAATCAGACACGAATTATTTCTATAACCCGAGAGTTATTTCCTCTGACATCACCCGAGCACAGTTGTGTGCATTAGCAATATGGGTGTGGGGTACGAGTGAAGCGACACTGTGTTTCCGGTTTCTTGTGATATCCTTCGAAAAAGACCGTGTGTTTAGGGAAATATTATAATGTCATTTAACACAAAACGAATCAGCAATATGCATATATAGAATATAAACGAAAAAAAAGCAAACCTGTAAGTAATGTAGATTTTTCCTTAGAGGCAATATTAAACGCTGTGCTATGTCTCTCATAAGAAAAATAAACAATGGAAGATATAATGGAGAGCGAATGTATTGCTTACATACTCTTGGACTGAAATTATCACAATACAAATCAAACAGAAAACAAATACATTGGGTGTCCTACGAAGAAGGCCTAATTTTTAAGAAGACACTAACATGTGATTCAGCACGAATTGCACATAATAAAAGACGTACAGCACAGTGAGTAAAACCAGAGCAGCAACGACCGTGTGATAGCTGGAAAATGGTAACAAATAACAGGTGAAATACCGCCTTTCGTCAATATACTGTCCATGCAAATGCCTGAAATTTTATTTATTTATTTAGTTATTTGATTGGTGTTTTACGCCGTACTCAAGAATATTTCACTTATAAGACGGCGGCCAGCATTACGGTGGGAGGAAACCGAGCAGAGCAGGGGGGAAACCCACGACCATCCGCAGGTTGCTGTCAGACCTTCCCACGTAAGGCCGGAGAGGAAGCCAGCATGACAGGGACTTGAACTCACAGCGACCGCATTGGTGAGAGACACCTGGGCCATTACGCTGCGCTAGCGGGCTAACCAACTGAACTTTTTGTTAAGTAGCATATTACACGCCACCATGGCTAATGTAGAATTAGGGGAAAACAAATGCAATGATGTCAACAGCAATATATTAGACGTCGCTGGTATGAGACGTACCAGCGCTGGTAAATGTGACAGAATTCAACATGTTTTCGCTCGTGAATGCATTTAAGTAAACGTTTTGATCATTTTAGGCTCATGAGACGAGGCGTCCTCCAGAATTCGGATTCCTTCTTTGGACAGCAAAAGTAGTATTTATTCTGCTCTGTCTATTGGTGGCATGGAGATTTGAGAACAAGTTATGGGCACAGCTGAACTTTTCCTTTTTTGTGTTATTGCCAATACGTTTATACATAATGGTTAGACTGCACGGCGAGTCTCTGAGTATGTACTGGAGTGAAAACGATATTATCTTGAACGTAGGCAAGAAGGACTATCGGCTAATACAGTTAATTTAAAACATAGCGCGCCACAATGACCGAGTGGGATATACCAATTGTATTTCTAAACCACAGAATCACCATGTTTTCTCTAACGTACCGGCTACATGTAAATGTGTTTGTGAGCAAGACTGTGCTGTAGACATATAATTTAGATGATGATATTTGTCAGATAATTGGTTTAAAAACTATGTTTTCTTCCAGGGACTCCCGACAAATTATTATCATCCAGCCCCAGTGATAATTACGGCTTGTGTGCACTGCCCATTGGAAGACTCTGTCAAAACACTGTCCTGTGGACAATAGTAATGATTGCGTCTACCTGTATCCGGCATGAAATTGCTGCATCAGAATGTATTTTGCACGCTTGGTGTGGCTCTTTCTATACCCCCACAGTATAACTAAAACAATTCCGGTGCGGTGTTATACATGTACCCCCGATCATTCAATCATTTTAATCGATGTGCCTATGTGGTTTCCGATAATGACCTTACTAAGTAAACACAAAATCTCAATTATTGCAGACGAAATAGTGTTGACATGTATCTTAGCTGAAGACCGTGTAATGCCAAACCATTCCAGCCAAAATAATCCGGTATAGTCTATTGTCCATTACTGCATTTTCGTTCGGTATTGGCAAACTGATCTGATATGAATGCTCAGCCATTGCAGCAGAACAATTATAATGTCATGCTTGCGCTCCATGCTTTAACATTGATGAACGTACAAGTACTGTTCCTCTTAAGAAAGCTGCCAGTGCACACTGTGGTTTCTACATGTGTAGAACAGCTTATGTTAGGCTAATTTTCGGTAATGCCTATACATTGACGGTATCGAAATAACAGTTCTCCCATGTGCCGAAGAAATAGATTTTTTTGTAGACACACTTAGCTGGTACAGAGTTGTTGTTAGAAAAGTGAAATAATATTCTACGTTTGAGTAGTTTTCTTGGTAACGACATGCACGAAACGTGCTGGTTAGCGATAAGCGAACACTTGACCACACCATTGCAATATACAAAGAAGTTAATGGCGCTTAATGGTTTCAGGAGCGAGTGTGAAATCCTTTGATCGGGCAAAATCAGAAATGGAGTAGCTTACAAGCTGGATCGTGAAGGATTTTATTGAATTATTACGGCTGAAAAAGGTTTGGTGGGTAAAGCGGAAATTTATTTGTGAAAGATCAGCGAATAGATTGTAAATGGTAGGAAGATACATATAGTGTCTGGTAACTTAGCAATGTAACTAGGAGATTAATAAACTGACGACAAAAAGAAACTTTACAAGAGTTCAAATCAATTTATTTTGCCAAAGCAAAAAAACAGGATGTCTGAAGTTTAATATATTGAAAAGACCAATGACTTTAGATATTGAAAGTCTTAAGTAAGAATGGACAAACCCTCAAATCATTTTACAAGTGAACAAAAAGAGCAGTAGTGGAAGAATAGCCATTCCATCTTGGTTAACAATGGGCAAAGAATTCAAAAAATTGATTATTTTTAAAATCAGTCAATATCAAAACCAATCAATATCGCGTGTGGCCACCCCTTGCTTCAATGCATGCAAAAACTCTCTTACGCATAGAAAAAGTCAGTTGTCTGATGAGATGACGTGGGATTCTTTGCCATTCATCTTGGAGAGCGAACGCCAGTTCTTGTCAGTTGGCTGCAAAGTGTGGCCGTTGTCTTACTCGACGACCCATGATATCCCAAACGTGTCCTATGGGGGACATATCTGGGGAACGTGCAGGCCACGGCAAGACGTTGACGTCGTTGGCTTCCAGGAAGTTCTGCATAACTCGAGCTGTGTGGAGTCTGGAGTTGTCATGCTGGTACAGGACACCATCTGGCTGCTGTTGAAGGAATGGCAGGACAACAGGACGTAGAATTTAATCCATGTAACCTTGAGTTGTTATGTTCCCGTAGATGATTACCAGTGGTGCCCGTTCCTCTCCACATATCCCACCCCACACCATCACGCTGCCGCCCCCAAACAGTGCCACCTCCTGGACGCATGATGCCGCCATTCGTTCGCCTCTTTGACGGTAAACTCGCTGTCTGCCATGGGCTCGGAACAGGCAGAAGCGGCTTCTTGTCCATGAAAACAACAAGTTGCCAATCACGTCGCTGCCAACACCGCGCAAATGGAGCCCATCACAACCTCTAGAGACGATGTTCGGCTGTCAAAAACTGCCCTCTGAATGGTCGACAGGCCCTAATTCCGTGACCCATGAGTCTCCTGGACACAGTCTGCCGACTGACCCGGTCACTGTTAGGAAGCGGTTCCTCAGGTCTAAGGTGCGCAGGTACACGTCTTCCCTGGGCGTAGTTACCCAAGGCCTACCTCTTCTTGGACTGTCCGATGTCCTGTCTGTCTGTAACGTTGCATCAAGTTTGACACAGTTACAAGAGAACAGCCAAAGGTCCTTGCAGTGTGGGCATGGGTGGCTCCCATGGATACCATACCCAGGGCCCCCTCCCATTGTTGTGGAGTCAATCGATGCATTATTTGGTTGTTTTTAGTCAGTGTGCGATTCCAGCACACTGTGTGTAACGTTTTTATACACTTATTACATGTGCAGTTGCGGCCATCCATGGGTAACGTGATTTTTCAGCTTTCTTCTTTGTCGCAAAACAAATTCGTGTGGGAGTGTATGACGCTTGTCGCACATGGGAATATGCTTGGAACAAAGTTTACAAAAATTACAATAATTTGATATTAATTTGCTGAAAAGGCTGGTTAAATTTAACTCACGTAGTCGTAAAGTTTCTTTTGGCCGTCAGTTTATAATAAAGTGTAATTCAAGGCTTACAGCTTGACCAGAGAGCAAAACCACAGCAACGACAGTAGTGTGATAGACGCACTGCATAGAGAGCAAAACCAGAGCAACGACAGTAGTGTGATAGCTGGTCACACGTGTCCACTGAACTGCTGCCTCTTGTTAATTTACCTCTTTAAGGCTAAGGCTTTAATCTAATTGTCCTTTTAAATGCTGATATAGCAGGAAATTACACGCCTCTTGGCACCATGACTGAAGCAAAATTATACCCCCCCCCCCCCTCTTAAAAAATGCACTGATGTTAATTGCAATTTATTATTTGCTACTGATCCAGAATTACTCAAGTATAGAATTGGGTGCAAAGCGATATTCTAACAACATCATATCATTTAAGTCGTTAGTACTTCGAAATCCTGTCATTTCACTTCCTATCAGGTGGTAGGATCTTAGATGTGCATCTCAATCACGCAGCAACTACCATCACATTCTTTAATGTTTACGTCAAACCTTCTAGCGAAAAAAAACGGATTTTGATTAAAGCTTTATAGCATATTTTTGATGTGTTGATAACATCGAAACAACATTTTATATACAAAGTCAGCGTACATATTCATACCATCTCTGCAATAAAGGAAATGAAGGGAAAGTGTACGGCACTTAATGGTAACGTTCTTTGTTATATACTCCGTCACGTTTTCTGTCATATATTCATTTCAATAACACTCTTAACATCAGTAGACTTAAGCATATTCAAGCGCATTTGATTTCGGTACATCCTTTACAAAATCTCATAATATCCCTCTCAGAATATTGAACTTCGGGGAAAAAGTATACAGATGATATCAGAGCATAATAATCTGAACGTTGATGTTGGCGCATCTGGCTTGACATTAGAAAAAAAAACAAAAATTGCCACATGTCAGCTAAGTATGAACATGAACAAATAAGGCTGTCTATGTAGTCTTGTTTAAGAGAAACATTTTTATGAGTGGAAAGTGCTGACAGCTTCTCTTTGCCTGATTCCGTATATATATATATATATATATATATATATATATATATATATATATATATATATATATATGTATATATATATACATTGTTGGTTCTTGTATTGGTTTATTATATTAAATTAAACGTCGTTTTGGAAAATGACCTTGCTATTATTTGTCTTGGAACGTCTGTATTGGTCGACGGCTGGTATACGAGTGCTGTTTCCACGTATAGACTTGGTGGTTAGTGTTAAGCGTCGATTTGGGAACTGACCTCCCGAGTATAGACCGAAAGGCTCATAAAGGTTGACGGCTGGTATAGGAATGTTTATTTCAACGCATCGATCCACAATAATACCAACTCAACTGACGCAGCTGACAATCTAATAATTCAGTCTAGACTCTAGTACCCTTTTCCAGCTGTGGTTGAAAATCAGAGCGTTTGTTAGGAAGCTGATAAACGGCGTCGTTTGTTCAGGATTCCCATTTCCTTCATCCATAAACCGGACTGTTATGTGGGTAAAAAAATCTTTAACAAGGCTTATTTAAATAATAAATAAATACGCAAGTAAACAAATAAATAAATAAAGAGCTTTGTCCAGTAAATATCCGGCTTCTTGTGATTTATTTATTTCCTTAATCAGCTGTTGTCTGATTGTCTGATGGACGCCCAACACACGGTGCCAGTACACTAGAATCTTGTCCACAAACTGTCCTTGGCTTCACCTCGGCATTGAAGGATACACGGTGTATTTTATGTAAATGCAAACTGAGCGAACTAACGAGGCCTTTCCAAGTCATCACCCAGATAAAATCAATTGGCGTTGGTCCAGCGCTTTCCATCAATTTTGAAGAGTGGTGAAGATACTCCAGACACGCGTAACCTTTGGTGATGACACTGGCGTGAAGTAGATAAGTGAAGTATCGTCTGAAACCCAAAGTCGGCGTTCAACAGACCCGCTGCGAAGCTTTGTTTTCATCGACAAAAGCGCGTGGGTCTTCTGTCGTTATGATAGATGACTGGAGCAGAGGCTGTCGTTGATGAACCCACATGTCGTTTTGGTCTATTTGTTAACGTCTCCACATTAATATCTAAGATGTTCTGTATATTGTTTGTTAGTGTTCTGTTTTCGTCAATAATTTTGTGATAAGGTTTAATAATAAAATATGCATTGAACTGCATATCACACAAACTAAAGATCTGTCAGCCTTAATACCATAGAAATTTGACCTACACCTAGGTCAGCATGGCACTAATGGAAAACATAAGCACTGGCGCATACGCACAATGCGTACCTTTTTGTTATTTGTTAAGAATATAAATCGGTTACGTTGTGATCATTGAAAATGATGTAGAAGTCGTCTTGTTATCATTACAAGCGAGATGGGGTAGGGCGAAACAAAAAGCCACCGGCCAACTGGTTGCTTTCAACCAGAGGTGGCCTGTGAATTATTTTAAGCGATTTGAAGGGAGTAAAATGATAAATGATAACAGTGCCTGCAAAACCCACAATTCACAGAATAAGACTTGACAATTCCAAATATTCAAAAACAAAATGATACCACATACAAAGTGTTTAACTGTGTAAGTGCTAGAGGCTAATTATTTGGTTAAAGTCGGGAAAGGGCTCCTGATTTTAACAGTAAAAAGAGGCGGTTGAATGACTGGCATGAGAAGACATTATTTCGAAAATAGTACAACAACATTAGCTACTTTTCTCATCATGAGCGATTATTTTAACTGCGACCTAATCAGTGAGATATCTCCATTTAAGCAACCACAGTTATTTCCTGTTTACAAGGCAAGGCGGTATTTATCAGCTTATAGCCAGCGCCTTAGTTGCTTCAATAACATAATAGACGCCAGACAAAGATTGCATATTCTTCAGTATGAATACTATCATCTAGCTGCGCCGAGGTACTAATCTGCGTCAATGTCGGCGAAAGCATTCTGCGTAACTACATGTATCAATGCGCACGATGGCGACGGCAGTTGTCTCTCGATGGCCTGGTCAAATAATACAATCTGATTTGGAACCCAGGAGACAGTCAGTGCCGTCCATACTTTAGTTCATCATCTCACTCAATATGTTGTCTACCTGAGTCGCGTTTGTTTCCATTTTGCCATTGTAAATTATCCTTACCAGCACGGAAATATACGAAAGCGTTTTGCATATGGCGTGTACATATCTCGCCTTGTAGCGTTTGTCAAATCCTGCACGTTTTCCGACGATTTCAATCATTGTCACAAGATATTAATGCAAGAACTAGTCTGTCAGGGTTATTCCATCACATGCCTTTACTGCAAGTTTCTGAAGTTTTGCAATGAGTATAATTCTCTTGTAAGTAAAATGATATAATTAAAGACGTACAGCATAGTGTAAAACCAGAGCAGCGACGACAGTGTGATAGCTGGCAAATGGTTACCCGTAACCGGTGAAATACGGCTTCTTGTCAATTGACCCCAGGTAGGGTTTTGTTATAACTGTTCATGTAAATGCATAAATAGTACGAATTTACACGTTCAGAATCTCTTGCGTTCTGCTTCAGGATTGTGTCTTGCGGATAGGGTCAGTATATCCCTAGTGTTGAAGTAGACCGCTGCGCTGGATACATGAACAGTTGCAATAAAAGCGCAATTGAGATATATTATCGACAACTTGTATTCTACCACGATATATGATTAGAATACTGAATTTACTCAGTCGCCTATATCATAACTTTCGCCCCTCTATCATTATTAAAAAGTTCTGACTACTTCTCCTATTTTCGTATTTTATATACTTTCTTAGGTCTTTGGTGGTTTCTTTTATACGTCGATTTGGGAATTGACACTGCGATTATTGACCTGGAACGTCCTTATTCATTGAGGACTGGTACACGAATATCTGTTTTGATGTATAGTTTTCTATACTTTCTTAGTTCTTTGATGGTTTGTCCCATACGTGGATTTGGGGAATTGTCATTGCCACTATCTAGGCTAGGGCTTGTTTAAACCTCAACCTGTATTCTTTTGACATGTAACTCATTGTCCTGGACCGTTCTTATTGGTTGACAGCTGGTACACGAATGTCTCTCTCGACACACAGATACAGAAGATAGCTAGGTCTGTCTCCTAACAGGGCGGAAGTCTCGCCATTGTTGTGTTAGAGTTCGGTAATGGGAAGCTATCAGGCACATCAGTGGACATGTATGGATTTCCAGTAATGGGTAGATATGGTAATTGACGACCCGTCAGACCCTAAACAACTAATGTGGGCTCACGCAGATCTCGGACAAGCATAGGTGGAACATCAACTCACAGGTCAGATCATGAAACATCTCTATATGTCAAATCCAACAGAGTAAAAGAAGTAGATATATAGAATA
Source organism: Liolophura sinensis (assembly GCF_032854445.1). Taxonomy (NCBI): domain Eukaryota; kingdom Metazoa; phylum Mollusca; class Polyplacophora; order Chitonida; family Chitonidae; genus Liolophura; species Liolophura sinensis. The sequence goes on along the minus strand of NC_088298.1, from coordinate 16,639,409 downwards.
AGCGGTTGTGTACTGCCTGTTGTTTTCTAAACCTTGAATTTCACAATTAATAATCAAAATTTCGTCACTGACAGCTTTTATTTATTTGATTTCGGTGATTGTGCGTGAATGTTATAATGACAAATATTGTACTTAAGCGATGGTGATGAGCGAGTAGAGGAAACCTGGAGCAAACCGTCTGTCTTTAACATGATACTGAAGAACTCTCTCACATGCCATCCACAGATTTACAGTCCATGTTGCTGGAAGACATGTAGTTTCAAAGAACGCAAGGTCATGAAAGGTCATCTATTTTGAGTAACTAGACCAGTGAAGTCTAAACAATTGCAATTAATATCACTGCCTTTTAACATAATTCTGCTTAAGCCATGATGCTATCGGCGTGTAATCTGCTACTATTTATGCACTTACATGAACAGTTAGAATAAAACCCTAAACTAGGTAAATCGACAAGAAATTGTGTTTCATCAGTTACGTGTGACCATTTGCCAGCTATCACACTGTCGTCGCTGCTTTGTGTTTTCTCTCTATGCTGTACGCCTTAATGATGTCATTGCGCAAGAAAAGACAGAGAATGAGAAGTTCAATGTCAAATGCCGCAAATCGTGAAATAGCCGGTGGTAGTCTGTCACGCTATCACTGAGGCACATCCCAGATATGAACGCTGATGCGAATCACCCAACATTTATATGTGGACCCGGTGTCAGTACATAGTGACTGAAAAGAGCATCAGGAATGGTATATTGGGTTTAATCTTCCACTGGTGCTGTGATGGAACGCTTATTGTAATAATTTTTTCATTAGAAGTTACAACGTAAAACTTATTGAAATAATCATGTAAATAAGCGATGTATTTGTAACGCCCATTGAAACATTAAATTTATAATAGTGGGGCGAATTGATTTCCGGCTGAAATATTCTTGAGTATGGTGTAAATCACCAATCAATGAATCATTAATTAATTGGAAACCGGGCACAGCCCGGGGGAAACCCACGACCATTCGCAGGTTGGTGGCACGTAGGGCCGGAGAGGAAGCCAGCATGAGCTGGACTTGAACTTACAGCGACCGCATTGGTGAGAGACTCCTGAGTCATTACGCTGCGCTAGCGCGCCAGCCAACTGAAATATTTTTGAGTACGACGTAAAACATCAATCAAATAAATAAATAACTATATCTCATACAATTGTGCAACTCAATGCCTGATGTATTTAACTTACTCTGCTGCTCCATTTTTATTAAATGCCTGCATGGCCGAAAAAATCCAACAATTGATGTCTACATAGAAATTTTGACAGAGCGCGAAAGGAATTAGATGGATTGTACAGTGGGGGTGCTGCACCTGGGGAGAACTCAAAATGGCACAGCAATGGTTTCAATTTGAGAGGAGATTAAAAATGGATGAGAAGAAGGACAAATGATCTTTAGAATTAATCAACCAGTTGAATAGAAATGACATATGCAAGTTTAAATCATCATCAGGTCAGCACAGTATATGAAATGTTGATAGATTACGTATAGATACTTATGTTTTGTTTAGTTATTTATGGTGGGATTATTGAGCATTATGGTGGGAGGAAACCGGGCAAAGCCCCGGGAAACTCACGACCATCCACAGTTTGCTGTTAGACCTTCTCACGAATGGTCGGAAGTACGGCTGAACTCACAGGGAACACATTGGTGAGAGGCTCCTGAGTTATTACGCTGCGCTAGCGCGCTAACCAACTGAGATCATCTGATTTGTAAATTTAAGTTCCTGAAAGGATAATTGTTACTGAATTAGAACAATATACACGAATATTTTCTGTAGCTAATGTATTGTTCAAAATAATGCGGCAATAAAGTGCCCCAAGTGATACCACTGGTATACATTATCTATAGACTACGAAAAACGTATTCATCGCATCAAATAATAAAACAGCTGGCCGCAGTTGTATAAGTAAAATATTCTTGAGTACGGCGTAAAACACCAACCAAATAAATAAATAAATCAAATAATATAACATTATTGCCTTTATGCGTTAAATTATCTAGCTCAGTAAGTCATTTAAATCTATAGTGAAAATGTTGCATTTTTATTTGTGTGTGTGTGTGTAATGTATTGAGCTATATTAAACACATATATACAAAAGTATATTTTCATTTTGTAATATTTGGATTTAGCATTGTCATGTATTTTTGACAATTATTATTGATTATAAGTGCTTAGAATAATCGAGAGTCAAACTGTACATTTACAAGTAAATAGGCTATATCAGAGATTTGGGGCGACAAATCCAGCAGTACAAGTTCAATCCAATTTTTTTTAAAATAGCCCAAATAATTATATTTCCTAAAATTCCTAGGAAAGTTTCTAAAATTTATAAAGCGGGTTAAATTATAATTTCCTCAAATTTCAACACTATGAACAGTACAGGTATGTGGTAATGACCTGAGCTAGTTTCAGTAAATGCAGAATATTTCATTTCGTTAGAGAATATGAATATTTAGAAAATTTTCCGATATAGCCCGTTAATAAGACAGTTAGTCTTCCTAGTTCATTGAAGACTCCTCTATCACTCCAATGAGAGAAAATCGGGTCTAAACAATAAAGACAGGTACGACCTTTTATAAGCAATGCACCAATCAGATACTACTTTGCCATTGGTAACAGAAAAAGACACAGATTTTTCTTGTAGTCAAAGAAAGTGTGAAATATTTTGTCAACATCCACTCGACTCACGAAACCGCCTGGTCATGTGATAAAGCTGCTCCGTATATGGAGCCTGAAGCTGGGGTCGCATTGGACAAGCAGGATCACTATACAAGTTACGTATATTTCCTTCTACGTCACTTCGAAGTGTTTCAAGCTGTCCTAGAATTTTACTCTCCTGTAGATCTCTACAATCACGACGCTTACCGTTTAAGGGGCCGAACAGCTTCGGAATAATAATAATAATAATAATAATAATAATAATAATAATAATAATAAATAATAATAATAATAATAATAATAACAAAAATAATAATGATAATAATAATAATCATCATCATCATCATCCTTGGTTGCATTTAAATCACTTAATGACCAACGGTGCTACATATACTAATTCTTTTATTTTTATTGGTGGAACAATAATGCCAGTATGTTGATGAAAACACTAAATGTGCTTCAATGCACATAAGCCTGTGCCCGGTATAAAGTTCGAGTCCCTTATTATTTCATATAAAATACTTGGCTGCAGTCAAAATGGTTCGATTAGTCGAAGCGTGCCTATGATGGCATGAAAATCACATGCAACAACTCCTTTAAGTGGCTAGTGAGCCAACAAAGAGTTTGCGGAGCTACCCATGTGTTTGCCGTAAATAGCATTTTGTAGTTCGGTGAGGTTATACGGCGGTCTAGTTAATACTGAAGAGTTCGTCTGATAACCTACTGTCATCTACATTGTATAACTTCTATGTGTACCTTGTCTTCCAGCCTGATGAGAGCTTGTTGGAACTTCAATTAGTATGCTATTAACATGTAAGTTGATAGCTTTATATCAGAGAATTTTGATTTCCTGTTTTTACGTCTTAAATAAAGCATTATTATCATTATTTCCCCCCCAGGCTGTTCCGTCCCGTATTACTGTAAATGTCATGATTCTGGAAATCTGCTGGAGAACGAACTTCTGAGAAACCTTCTGAGTACTTCCAAGTGAGGCAGAAGGGAATATATATATATATATATATATATATATATATATATATATATATATATATATATATATATATATATATATATATATATATATATGTATATATGTGTGTGTGTGTGTGTGTGTGTGTGTGTGTGTGTGTGTGTGTGTGTGTGTGTGTGTGTCATTCACCGATGTGACCGAGTGTCATAGCGATGTCAGAGTTAACTTTTACTTGGAAAACACACTGGGAACTGTGGAATTACCTGTCTATGTGGATTTGCAATGGAGACTTGTTTTGGCTGAGACTGTATCTGCTGTAACCATATTTTGTTGTTTACACAGAAACTATATTTTCTTGTTGTTTATAAAATAGTCATAGCTTGGCAATCGAATGCTAAAATACACAACAAACTGGGACTGGCTTCTGGCCAGAGGCTTCTTTTCATTACACCAAAAAAAAGCCCTGTACAGAAATAAATAACAGAGAATAAAATGCTATTACTACACAGTTTTTGCTGGTAATACAATCTACAATCACTTAAACGTCCGTTGAATATCCATATTCGTATACCTGCCAACAACCAATAAGAATGCTCTGGTCTATAATCGCGAGGTGATTTCCGATATTTAACGCAAATTAGCAAACAAGTAAGTAAAGTATATAAAGTACGAAAATAAGGCGGATGGCGTTTGATGGAATAACCTTGACACACCAGTTTTTGAAGAACTGGTAATAACTTGTGACGTTCATTGAAATCATTGAGATCTAAAATGCTACAAGGCGAGATATGTTCACGCCATATACAGGACCGTTCGGTATATTTCTGTCCAAGTAAGAATAATTTACAATGTCAAAATTGAAACTATCCCTATGGTAAAGTTGGCGAGAGAGTACCCTGTTTTGGTCTTTGCACAAATATAGGTACCATCTGTAGATTTCCTTCCAGCGAACGTGGGTAAATATCTTTCACAGCATTTGCTATATATGGATATATATATACGTTTAGTTCGGGTCTGTGAGGATTATTCCTTTATAGTTTCTGCCCATAATAGTATTCATACGACAACAGGTACAGTGTGGGCCAAAATTAGGCACAATTTGTACCCCATAGGGGAACCTATACAGTGTTGATGTATGGTTTCCCCGAATTTCACACAGATGTTATTGATGAGAAAATTCAAGCACTCGCACTTGTATTTCAACTCCACTGGAGCTGGGAGGTCATACAACATTACAAATGTGATGACAACATAGCTTTTTTTAGTAATTTTAGACCAGTGACGTCTGGTAAATTAAATTAACGTCAGTGCATTTTTTAGACTTAATTCTACTTAAGCCATGGTCTTAGGGGGTGTATACGTTGCTTCTCTTGTGCATTTACATTTACATTACATTTAGTTAGACTAAAACGCTGACTGAGTAAAGGTGGACAAGAGGCCATGTTTCCAAGGTTACGTTTGACCATTTGCCATATATCACACGGCCATCGCTGATGTGGTCTTCCTGTCAATGCTGTACGTTTTAATTATATTGTATTCCGCATACACCGGGATTCTACTGGTGGACTAAGCACCCTTGAGGCCTGGTCCTTTTGCATGGTTTGTTAAATGTGATGAGAACACAGAATTTTGAGTAATTCTAGACCGGTAACGTCTAATAAACAGCAAACAACATCACTACATATATTTTTTTACCTAATTCGACTAAAGCCCTGTGCTAGGGGCGTGTAAGTTGCTACTCGTTTACACGAAGAGTTAGAATAAAACCCTGAATGAGGCAAATCGACATGAGGCCATGCTTCACCGGTTACGTCTGACGATTTGCCAGCTATTACACTCTCGTCCCTGCTCTTGTCTTCCTCTCCAACATGACTCTCTCACACAACGTACAGGATCTAACAAATGCTATAAGGCGAGATGTATATACGCCATACGCAGAACCCTTCCGTATATTTCCTTGCTAGTAAGGATTATTTGCAATGCCAAAAATGGTAACAAACGCAACTCGTCGGTATGCCAGTGTTATTTTTTTTACTCGGGGAATATACTAGAAGTTGTGCATTTATCTGTTTCCATGGGTTCATCTTGAGTTTTTACCGGAATTATGCTCGCTGTAATCTCCCTCGGGTACATAATTTTGTGCACTGTATTAATGTTGTATTACAAAATTCGATTACAGGTGATTACAGACAAGGTTCTGACATTATGTTTATCAAATGTTCAGCATAAAAGCACCCAATAGATTGTTCCATCTACGATCCATTCATCGGATGATAATCAAGGAAGGGCAAATCTGAAGTCTTTCTTTACTAAATAACCGGAGAATATTTGAAAGAAATACAGATCACACGACCCCCCCCCCCCCCCACCCACCTTTGTATGTATTTATAAACACCGTTCTTCTCGCAATCTTGAACCATGCCACAACACTTCATGACAGCCGCCAGTTAGCGATTGGGCTGAAACATTAGAATCATTGACGGATCTGACACCACACCACGAAGTAAAAGGATTGAAAATAAAAAGAAAAAACCTGAATGTCCTTCTGCCTGCCATATACGTGACAACCCTCCTATCATAAAGCTGAATCTTACATTACATTGTAACATTCCATCTCACTGGTTAATTAAGCCATTCGCCAACCCCCTATGTTCATCAAATACTGTCATTCATCAAAAGCAATGATAAAATATAACGTGTAGCTACATGTGTTTTATGGCTACTGTCTTAATCAAGCCTAAGATGTAGTGTGCTAATTGGCAGATTGATTGATCCCTCCGGAGACTTTCAGGATTAATAAATAGAGACTCGGGCTGTCCTCTGTCACGAAGGGCTTTAAAGTGATGGACAAAGAACAGTAAACACCTTATACAATTACTATCTTGATGTAGTGCGAATTGTGTTTGTCACATCTGTTTTAACAATGACGTGACGCAGGAATGAGATATGTTGTACCAATAGCGTGACGTAGGAATGAAATCTGTTTTTACAGTGACGAGACTCAGGAATGAGATTTGTTTTCACAATGACTTGACGCAGAAATGTTATCTAATAACATGTGTAAATCTCTAACATGTTCCAAGAGACTTTTTCAACAGGGTTTTCCAGCCCCCCCCCTCTCCCCGCCATTATGACGGACTCCGTGGCGCTACAGGTGAACCTAGCACAGGATTTTAACCAAAGCTTTGACAAACGCTAGGAATTGTGTATTTAGATAAGGGTTTATGAGAATTTATTCGTCTCCCTTGTTACATTAGACCTTTTTGATTTTCTGCTAGATATGTGCTTTTTGTTTGGTGTGTAAACTCATGCAAGAGCACAATGGTAAGTTCAGCAAAGCCAGAGTGGACAATGTTGTGGGCCGGTGCCAGTGTCAACATGTTGGAATTTCTGCCCTTCCTTCCAAGTACACCTTGCAAAAGACACAGTATCTGACACTAGAAGCAGTAAAAGCACGGATATTAGGTCTATCAATATTTGCGCGGTGGATAGGGAGTAGGCAGGCCAGCGCAACGCAATGCGATAGCTGTGAGTTCGTGACCATACGTAGCAGGGCCTGCAGCAACTTGCAAATGGTCGTGGGTTTTTCCCCTGGCTCTGCTCGGTTTCCTCCCAGCGTAATTCTGGTCGCTGTTGTACAAGTGAGATATGTTTGAGTACGGCGTAAAAATCAATCAAATATATAAATATTTGCGCATTATCGGTATGAACTGAACGCCACCCGATGAAATACCAAGGTAAAGTATATCACATAAAGCACTCTGTCAAGTGTGATTGCCATGATTTCACAGAAATGGTGAAACCAGTTTTTGTTGTTCGATTTCTGACATACACTAAACGAACCCATCAGGAATATGTGTTTAAAGCTTTGAGTTGTCTGCCAGGGAAGGAAAAGAAAGAAACATTCAACAAATCAACAGGCAAAAACAAAGCTTAAAGGAACACTGCCTAGATTAGCAAAGGGTCCTAATTACAGTCAACAAATACGGACGTCGCAAGGGCACTTCCAAAACAACGTATAAAACAATCCACTAAAGACTAAGAAAGTATATACAGTATGAAATTAGACCAGGATCGTGCAAAAGAATGTTGCAGGCGAATGAGAGAAATCAGTATTGAAATCGTGTAAACAGGCCAGGATCGTGCAAAGAGAAGCGTTCAGCAGTTTCCTTTGATGTTTGAAAGATGCAAGGTATGTCGCAGGCGAATGAGCGAAATCTAGTATTGAAATCGTCTAACATGCCAGTGTATAAGTTGTCGATAAGAAACTATGCATCAAAATACCTAAAACAAATGACACACTTGAAATAGTATATCACAGGTGCATGTCCTTTGCTAAATTGTTCAAATTCGACACAGATAAAGTCAAATATAACGTTTAGAAAACAAATCGATGAATCCAAGAGAAATTGTCAAAAGCTTATGTGATGATATGTGATGATGGAGCGAATCTGATAAATTTGAAAATAAAACGTTTCTAAATGAAACACCGTCATGCAACACAAAACGTATGGTCGTATGTCTACACACTGGCATGATACGGTGTGAAGTGAAAGGTTGATTAAAGTTTACAATATTCCGCGAAGTGAAACTATAGATGTAAAATAACCATCTAATTTCGATGACCAGACAGGAACGTTGAAGTGTATAATTATGAGAACATAGGGAGAAAAACGAGAATGCAAGACGACGGTTTGACTGACCAAATGGTCATACGTAACCGTTGAAATACAGTCTCTTATCAATTTACCTCAGTTAGGGTTTTATTTTAACTGTTTATGCAAATCAATAAATAGCATCAAATTAACCCCCCCCCCCCCTTACCACTCTGGCTGAAGTCTAGAATTACTCAAAATGCTGTGTTCCACACTCTCATCAGTAAATCCAGGCCCTGAATGTCGCAATGAATCCAATGGATGTTGTGAAAAATATTTACTCACTTTCACTGGTTTGTGTTGTACGTCGTTTTTGAGAATTGGCCTTGCGATTATTGACCTGAAACCTCCTTATTGGTAAACGGCTGCTACACGAACGTCTGTTTCGATGCATAGATTTTACAGCAGTACAGAAAGGACAACTGTCATTATAACGCGTTGATTAATGGCGTGTCGTGCTGTACCGGTGTCAGCAGTGGAGCGACAAATAATCATGTCGCCCGGACATATTTATTTGTCTGCTATCAGTGCTATCGGCAGGAAAACAGTGGAAACTGTCTCCAGGGCGTGCCGTAGTACAAGGAGGGAACGTATCCGTGTGATTTGCCAACAGCCGGCTAAGTGCAGGACCAAGCCTAGAGTCAACAACCGACTTGAATGATGTCGGGAAGTGGCAATGATTAATTTCCTGATAAGAATTGCTTTTTCAGTTACCGCACGAGTCACATATTAACATTTGTTCCTGATAACAAAAGCAGCCTACTGGCGGGTAAAATAAATGTAGGCAGCCGAGATAGAGATCGTGGGGAGTAAACCTTGAGATACGGAAGGTTTTGGGACAAGCAAATTTCTTCGCGGATTTGTGGCAAGTTGTCTACCGCCCAATCATGAATACCAGTCTACAATATCCCGGATAGGATTAAAATAGTCATTAAGATGAAGTCATACTTTGTCTTAATTCCATATGTTTATTCAATTAAGCATTTAAAATAAAGCAAGAGAATTACCTTTGACAAGAAAACCCTTTCTTCCAATGAAGAAGGCAGTCTCATAAAAGGGAGATAACCTTACCTTTTTCAGGTATCAATATACTGTAATTAAAAGCATGGCAGTCTCAAAAAAGGGAGATAACCTTACCTTTTTCAGGTATCAATACACTGTAATTAAAAGCATGTATGTCATTTAGCGGAGTTTGTTTTGTGTTACAAGTTTAATGCTTAAACACATGCGTTACCGACTTGATACGTGGCGCATTACTTCACTGCCCAAAAATGTAAAACACACACACACACACACACACACACACACACACACACACACACGCACACACACACACACACACACACACACACACACACACACACACACACACACACACGCACACACACACACACACACACACACACACACACACACACACGCACACACACACACACACACACAATACGGATGTTAATGGTGAACGTTTGCATTCAAAAACGGATATGATCAAGTGGCATTGGTATTTACATTTACATATGGAAAGGTTAAACCCTCGGCTTCATATCATTGCTTGTCTAAGATACAGAGCTTCTTAAACCCAGTCGATATTGACAAAATCTTTTTATCTTCTGTTATCGACTTTCGACAAAACACCAGTACATTAAGCCAATTATCTCTGCAAAACGCGTGAAGAATCCATAAGCATGTAACGCCATCTGTCGCCGTCACCTTCATATGTCTATGCAGGAGAGGTATTACGACACCGCAACCGGAATACTGGGGCCCATGATAGTGCAAACATGAGACACATGGGAAAACAATCCATTTTAATGAATATTTATTCTGTCTGGAAAAGGAGCACTGCTCAGTACTTGCATTATCAAAGTGTGAAGTGCAGAAAGTGGTTTGGCTAGTTTTTAGCCATGTTTGGAGACGCACGCCCAATAATCACTCTCAAACGATTTACATGCTGGATTCAAATCCACGAGAACTGGAATGTGGTAGCACGATGATTATAAGGATGTATATGTATATACGTTTGGAAACCAGCCTACGCACCTTGGTTATAATGGAAAAACAGCCTCCAGTTTACAACTTCAAATGACAGTTAGTCATGCCATTCAATGCCAATTACTCATGCTATTCCATGTCAATTACCCATGCCATTCAATGACAAGTACTCATGCCATTCAATGCCAATTACTTATGCTATTCCATGTCAATTACCCATGCCATTCAATGCCAATTACTCATGCCATTCAATTCTAATTACCCATGGCATTCAATGCCAATTACTCATGCCATTCCATGCCAATTACTCATGCCATTCCATGCAAATTACTCATGTCATTCAATGCATATAGTAAACTGCTCTGGATATATTCCAGTGAATTATCTCACGTCTGAAAATACACAAGTGCATGCAACGGTAGGCCTGCAAAATATTTGTTCGTAATGCAAAATCTGTGGATACATTTTAAAAATTCTTTAAATTTCGGGGATTACATGGATGTTGGATGTTTAAAATTGTTATGGACTAATGCAAAGTTTTTGTATTCAATAATACATTCCTGTTTACTGTCCATTATCAAAAACGGGGGTCGGCCAGCAATCTGCGGATAGCCTCGGCGTAAAACACCAATCAAATAAATAAATAAACATTAAAAACAGGGCTTGCATTCAACATATTTTGGGGCCTCCGTGGCTCACTTGGTTAGCGCTTTAGCGCAGCGTAATGACCCAGGAGTCTCTCACCAATGTGGTCGCTGTGAGTTCAAGTCCAGCTCTTGCTGTCGTCTATCCGCAACCTGTGGATGGTCGTGCGCTTCCCCCGGGCTCTGCCCGGTTTCCACCCACCATAATGCTGACCGCCGTCGTACAAGCGAAATATTCTTGAGTACGTCGTAAAACACCAATCAAATAAATAAATAAATCAACATATTTTTTATTAGTCAAAAAATTTACACTGGGGTCCGAAGTGAAGGCAGTTAGTGGCATTTGTGTGTAAAATATGTTGGGAGAATGAGGGATAAAGTTGAACATCATAAATGTTGTGTGGAAAAACTGCCCTCAATTCATATTTTTATACAGCGTAGAGTAATAAGGAACAGCTCATGAATTTTGCACCATTTTGAGATGTAAAATTTATTCCACTTTTTACGGTCATTTCACGGAAACTATTCACTACGTTTGATAATGTATCCCTTGGCATTGTTTAATGTGATAATGTATCCCTCGGCATTGTTTAATGTGATCATGTAATAAATTACAATTAATATCACTGCCCTTTTTTAAAGGTAATTCTGTTAAAACACAGCCTGGTAAATTGACAAGAGGTCGTATTTCACTGGTTACGTGTGACCATTTGTCAGCTATCGCACTGTTATGACTGTCTTTTGTTCTCCATGCTGTATATCTTTAATTATACTGTCACCCCTAAGTAAACACAATGCATGTAATCTATTGCAATTACCTCGGATCAGATCAAAACTAAGTAAGTAAACGACAAAAGGCTCACACCGTTTACACACATTATGGGATCAGGTTCTGTTCGATTACTGTTTCCATACTCGGCATCTGCTTCTCTAGCACATGTAACACTTTCAAATGTTGTTGTTGATACTGAATGCCCCTTTTGTGAGTTCTCGTATGAGTATTTCTGAGAGTTACCATTTCTTCCTCCGTGAGCGTTACAACAGGGCACCCTTAACTACCATTGAAATGAATAAGTTTCATCATCTGTAAACTATCTATAAACTCGACAACACGGCACACAGTATAAAACAACTTGTGCTCACAGTTTTGTCCTTGATAACTTGGTCTGTTCAATTTTTGTTAGCTTAACTGAGTTCTTGGTTGTCAGCAGTGTCAGTTGAAACAGAACGTGGTTGTATAATTACGTCAAGTTGTAAAAATATCCTTGAGAGGGAGTAGTGGATATACAAAAAAGGGAAAACAAACATTAAAAAACACAAGCACATCTTACATTTAAGTGTAAGGGTCAGCTTGGACTTTTTTGATATATTTTAACTATATGTTGTTTATGTTGTCAGCTTCCTCCTTACAAGGCTCCAAAACTGACAAGAAGAAGTCAACGTTCATCTGTTCACTTTGCCAAAGCCAGGAAGAATTTAGACAGGTTTCATACATAATATAGATCAATGAAACAATGATTTTCCGATCAACTACACTGATTACTTCCCCAATTAGAAACAACTGATATTACAAAAAAATAGTTATTTATTTCAGTTGATTGTTGTGTAACGTACTTACACTGAAGGGCCTACTTATGCCGTAGTACTAAATTTTACTGGTGGAGCAAACATATGTGTATGGAATAAACCACCGACTTATGGCAAGTTACTCATGTCCATTCAATGATACGAAGTACATGCACTTTATGAAAAAAATACATGTGATGACGTATGACTACAGGACTACGCCTGTAGGCCTGTCCTAATCCTACACTTAAGGCTAATACATAAAACATAAATATTTTTAAAGCAACACTGATTTTATTTTCAAGACAAATGTATAAAAATTCATAATATACTTTACTGCAATCATATCGCCACGGAGTATAAACAAGAGTTTCTCCACTTGTTGCTGTTGTAATTAGCTGCGCTCTTTTTTGCATTCTTGTCGGTTTTCAACACGTGTATCTATGCACACTGATCTTGTCCTTTACATTCTGTTTGTGGCAGCTTATAGTTATATGTACTTGCCTCCGAAAGACTTGAGATTGACTAACTCAGCAGCCTAAACAACCACTGGCATCTGGCCCTGTAACACATTATCCCCGATATAGGTGTCTTAAAGACCACTGAAAAGTACTGAATGTTAAAATATGCTGCCATTATACCCCAAAATAGACTTACTTTAAGTTATCTAATTATGATATATATGTTACATGTGATTGTATGCCTCGAAATAGACATTCGTATACCAGCCGTTAACCAATAAGGATCAATAAGGTCAATAATCGCACGGCCAATTCCAAAAACGACGTTTAAAACAAATTACCAAAGAATTAAAAACCATATAAACTACGAAAGTAGGATGAAATCATACAAAGAGAAGCGGTCAACAGTTTTCAGTAATGTAGGAAAGACACAAGGTATGTTCTAGGCGGCTGAGTTAAATCAGTAATCAAATCGTGTACAATGCTGGAATACCTGTTAACAAACTGATAACAAAACAAATGTATCTCAGTTGCGCTTTAATTGCAACTGTTCACATATCCAACGTGGCGATCTAATTCAACATGATGAATAATGGCCCCGGGTAGAGCGGAATTAGACTCAGTCATGGAGCAGAGCGCCAGAGATTCTGAACGCTTTGCCCTTATTTACTTACAAAGAAAATTGTACTCACTGTAAAACTTAACGCATTTGGAGTGAAGGCTTTTGATGGAATAACCCAGGCACACAAGTTTTTGCAATAATAACTTGTGACGTTTATTGAAATAGTCACACAACAGGCAAGATGTGACAAATGTAACAAAGCGAGACATGTACACGCCAAATGCATTGCCGTTCGGTACATTGCCGTCCAAATATGGCTAAGTTACAATGTTAAAATTGAAACTATCCTCTTGTAAAATCTGCGAGAGAGAACACCGTTTTTGTCTGTGTGCAACTACAGGTCTAGGTAAGATGTACCATCTGGAAAGTCTACAGTTTCATTTAAATCCACAGAAAGTTAGTAAATATCTTTCTGAGCCTTTGTTATAAATGCTATAGCAGGGTGAATAGCAGTGTGAATGGCTGTCTGGTCTATGTCTCCATTAATGCTTCACCTATAGATACATGTGGTACATTAATGGCACTTAATGCGATGGCACATTTCGATTTCAAGACCTGGGGGGGAGGGGGCATCTCTGAATGTAATTTATTTACTGGTCTAGAATTCCTCAAAATGCTGTGTTGTCATCACAATTAATACAATGCAAAAGGAAGACCGCGGGGATGCTAAGTCCACCAGCAGAATCCTAGTTTATGCAGCAACACAACAATGCAAGGGACGTACAGCGCAGAGAGTAAATCCAGGGCACTGACGACGGTGTGATATTTGGCAAATGCTCACACGTAACCGGTTAAATACGTCCTCTTGTAAATTCACCTCAGTCAGGTTTTTGTTCTAACTGTTCATGTAAACGCATAAATAGTAGCAATTCAGACGCCTCCTAACTCCACAGTTTGACGTATTATCTGAAAATAATGCACCCTGAGCACACGCTGCCAATGTACTGGAATCTTGTCAACACAACTGTCCTCATTTTCACTTCGATGATGAGCAGAAACACACGGCGCACCTGACGTAAAAACAAATTACAATGGTATACATAGGACACCTTTGAAGTCTTTCGACGCCATCACCCATATGAAATCCATTCGCGTTGGTCCAGCGCTTCCCATCAATTCCAAGCACTGCTGAGGATACCAGGGGCCCGCGTTATCCATTGTGATAACACTGCAGTGAAGTGGGTAAAAGAGACATTTTTTTATGTTATTTTAGCTGGAGGGGGCCTCCGTGGCTCAGTTGGTTAGCGCGCTAGCGCAGCGCAATGACCCAGGGGTCTCTCACCAATGCGGTCGCTGTAAGTTCAAGTCCAGCTCATGCTGGCTTCCTCTCCGGCCGTACGTGGGAAGGCCTGCCATCAACCTGCGGATGGTCGTGGGTTTCCCCCGGGCTGTGCCCGGTTTCCACCCACCATAACGCTGGTCGCCGTCGTATAAGTGAAATATTCTTGAGTACGGCGTAAAACACCAATCAAATAAATAAATAAAATAAATAAATAAATAAATAAATCTTAGCTGGAGGGTCTCAGTGTTTAGCGTGCTAGCTCAGCGACTCCTTTGTGATGCCTTTCACAAATGTGCCTGCTGTGAGTCCAGCTTGTCTCTGGTCTCACATGGGAATGTCTGCGAACAACTTGCGGATGATCGTGAGTTTCACTCTTGCGCTGCCCGCCGTAGTATAAGTAAAATGTTACTAACTACGGGATAAAAATAACAATCAACTAAATAAATTTGATCGTCAGAAACTTCAAGTTGGCGTTCAACGGTTCACAGCGAAGCGTTGTTTTGATGGACAAAAGATTGTATGGTTTTTTTTTAAGGGTAGACAATTTGATCTATCTTTGATGAACACACATGTCGACTTGGTCTATTTGTCAACGTTTCCACTTTAATCCCGAAGATGTGGCACATATTGTTTGTAAGAGTTCTGTGGTAAGTTTGAAATGATAAGAATTGAAATGCATAAATGTATGACGTATGAAACAATATAAGTTTTCAGTCAAGTGACGACGTGGATTTTTTAGGTGTGTGCATTTACTGTGTCTTCTTGTGGCAGAGCGAATCCATGTCACCAAAGTGCTGCCGTCACAGAAGTATCATGTCGAAGACACCAGACATGGCACCCGACAAGTAAATGTCAACCAACCCTAATATCACATGTTCTATGTCATCAAAACCAAGGTGAGCAAGGTATTCCTTTGGAACATTAGAGACGATCCAACAACTACATGCATGTGTCAAAGCAGCAGAGCAGCAACGACGATGAGATAGGTGGCAAATGGCCACACGTAACCGGTGAAATACGGCCTCTTATCATTATACCTCAGTTGTTAATTACACTATATTTGACGTCACTAGTCTAGAAATTATTCAGTTGTTTAGTTGTCTTGTCACCGCATTTACTATCCGAACATCGTAAAGCACCTCAGTAAACACTTAAACACTACCTGGTTCATTTCAAAACGATTTCCGGGAGAGTAAAGTGTGTAACTGTTGGAGGATACTAACTTGCGTGAAGGAGGGAGGTTATCAATTACCTTAGGTCCCTGACTTTATATAACGAAGGGGTGGTTAGCATTTTTCAGCATGTGAAACATTATGGTTCAAACTGCTTGCGGTAAACTCTCACTACTTTTCCCTCTATCACAAAATATCCTTAACTACTTTGTAATCAGCGTGGCAAATCACTGTCTGTGCCCACAATTATTTTCGTGTTTACAAGGCAAGGTTGTGTTTATCATCGTATAATCCATGTTTTTGTTCTTTTAGTAATGCAATAGACGCCCGACGATGATTTCATATGCATTTCATTTTCAAAACACGCTATGTCAATCTAACTTTATAATGTACTAATCTGCGTCACTTTAGCGCGGTGATTCCATGTAACTGGGGAGATCAATACGCAATGATGGCGTCGGCCAATGTCTGAGTCCACCACGGTCTTCACTATAAAATAAAATGACCCAACCTAAAACTGGTCCCATAAGACACCTTTATAGCCAATGTTGTCGGTACCTTCAGTTATCAGCTAACCCATTATTCTGTCTACTGCAGTGGTGTTCGTCACAGAAAATGGTTAGTTCTGTCTGCTGATGGGACGGAAGTGTAGTGGAGCGCTGTTATAGAGTTTGATAATGGGAATGACGCAGACAGGTCAGTGTATATATGTGGACTCATCTCAGTAATGAACCATCCGTCAAAACCGTACAGTCAATATCGGTCCAGCTACCAAGGTCCAAAGACGAAAGACTGGTAAAATACCCATTCCATAACCCAGCTTCCGAAAAATCCTTAAGTGTCAAACCATTCCGCTTACCTGGAGTACAGATAAAGGTCAAGCGGCTGTGGACTGTCTAGAATCTTTCACTCTTTGGAAGCGAACATACTGATACTGATAACCTGGCTGATTGTTTCTTGGCTATTCAAACGTGTACAGTAAAGATATGTCCATACACGTCTAGATTACGCGGACAAATAGTGATGTAATAATAATTCCCAGACCTGACGCTCAAAATTCCGTAAATGTCAGTGAGTGGAGCAAAACTAAATTGATTATAGAACATTATATAATTATAAATTACAACATAGAAAGTAAAAGCGGCTTCTCTGGCACAGCTGGTTAGCGAGCTAGCGCAGCGTAATGACCCAGGAGCCTCTCACCAATGCGGTCGCTGTGAGCTCAAGTCCAGCTCATGCTTGCTTCCCCTCCGATTGTATGTGGAAAGGTCTGCCAGCAACTTGCGGATGGTCGTGGGTTTTTCCCGGGTTCTGCCCAGTTTCCACCTACTATAATGCTGGCCACCGTGGTATAAGTGAAATATTCTTGAGTACGGCGTAAAACACCGATCAAATAAATAAATCAACAGAAAGTAAAACCAGTGCTGCGACGACAGGGTGATAGTTGGCAAATGGTCACACGCAACAAATGAAATACGATATCTTGCTAATTTCGCTCACTGACGGTTTTATTCTAACTGTTCATGTAATTGCTTAAAAACATACACGCCCCCCCCCCCCCCCCACCGTGGCTTAAGCAAAAATAGGTAAAGAAAATGATCTGGTGTTAATTTCAATTTATTACACGTAACTGATCAAGCATAACTAAGCGTCAGCTTCTGTACTGTCTGCAGTGGTTAACATCGGCGATTTCACT
The DNA here is from genome assembly GCF_032854445.1 of Liolophura sinensis. Taxonomy (NCBI): domain Eukaryota; kingdom Metazoa; phylum Mollusca; class Polyplacophora; order Chitonida; family Chitonidae; genus Liolophura; species Liolophura sinensis. The sequence continues at coordinate 16,621,658 of NC_088298.1, read as the reverse complement.
GTAACTTGTCACTGTAAAGCCAAATTTTAATTAATTACGCTGAAATGTTGTGAACAGGTCCTGAAGAGCTGTAAACGTCTAACAGACCAAGATGGGCCGCAGTGTTATCAAAAATGAACGTAACGAACTACAACTCGAAAGCTGGCTTCCTCTCCGGCCGTAAGTGGGAAGGTCTGCGAGCAACCTTCAGATGGTCGTGGGTTTCTCCCGGGCTCTGCCCGGTTTCCTCCCACCATAATGCTGGCCGCCGTCGTATAAGTGAAATATTCTTGCGTACGGCGTAAAACACCAATCAAATAATTAAATAAATAAATACAAGTCGAAATTCACCTGTAACTTGTCATGGTGATATAATGTACCAAGTTTACATTCAGTAATTGAACCGACTTGAAAATTGCCAAATTTAAAAATGGGTGATAAAACGGGTTTTAGTTTATAGGAAATAGGCATAATAGCCCAAAACACAAACTTGATCATTAAGTGAAAATGTGGAAGCGCTGAAACAAGGCTGAATTCAATTCGGTTAACCTTTCGGTGATGTGTGTATGTTAAATGTAATGACAATACAGCATTTTAAGGAATTCTGGACTAGCTAGTGACGTTTAATATATTGCAAAGAACATGACTGTATTCATCTGGACCTAATTCAGCTTAAACGTGGTGCTAGGTGGCGTGTAATTTCCTACTTCTTAAGCATTTAAATCAACAATTAGAATCGATTCCTCAATAAGGTAAATTGACAAGAGGCCTTATTTCACCGGTTACGTGTAACAATTGGCCAGTTATCACACTGTCGTCTCTGCTTTGGTTTAATTTTCTGTGCTTAAAGTTTTTTTTATATTATTACGGTCTGACGGACTGACGACTGAAAGATATGGTGTAAATCTATTGTCATTTCTGGTAACAATAAATGAAGTGCTCCCAACACCAACTAAATACAGACAACATATAATTAAAAAACTACATCATGGAGAGTAAAACCAGTGCAGCGACGACAGTGACAGCAGCAAATAGTCACACGTACAATACTACTCAATCATTATATATCTGGCAGGGGTATGGATCGGAACATCAGCGTGGGAAGGGCCCAATATCGGAGGAAAATGTTCACATCATACGGCAAAATAAGTGTACCATTCGCGTATGATAGGTGTAGTATTAGACCATCATCGGTTACAATTTCACATTTCCACTAACGTTAATAAACTTCGTTAAGATAGTGGAATGCAAAATTCGGAAGCTAAACATTGGGTTAGCTCAACTTTTTATTTGGATGAATGAGTAAGAGTTAGGCGATTGATAAACCATTTACTAATACTTTTCTCGTCACCAACTCTACCTTGTCAGCTAGACAACTGAAGATGTCTCGTGTAATGTTTATAGCTAGCGTGCTGCAAAACGATCTGCACGAAGCATGTACGCGCCTATCAAGATCCGCTAAACATGCCATCCGGATGGTGCCAACATCCGCCAGTAGGATGGGCGGATGACACCCATAGCGTATACCAGTAGAATTGGGCAGTACTGTAACCGGTGAAGTACAGCGCCTTGTCAATTTACCTCTTTCTTACTATGTAAATACTTCAACAGTAGCAAATTACACGCCCCCTATAACCATGGCTTAAGCAGGAATACAACATAATAGGCTTGCACTGATTTACCTTCCTTGGTCGGTGACAGGCAATATGACCAAACGCGAGATTATTTTTTGACGCGTGAAAATAGGATAAGTGGTACCTCGACTGACAGCACATTGAACGCATGCAATCCGTCAGCCATTTCAAGGCAGTAAAAACACATTTTTCTCTCAAAATGTTTAAAAGACATTGATGTGTCCTTCTCTCCAGTCGGTGGAGTTCATCTCTCTTCCTCACCCAACACAAAAACCGAAAATACGCAAGCGCTGGCTAAGTTCCATTAGAAGAGAACACCCGGTCTTAGACTCCCAATGAATATACGCGAATTTTGCTAGTCACGCTTCTTGGAGAGAAGCCGTCGACGGAAAATCCGTACCCTACGCTGTTTCCTTATAGCAATTTGGGAAATCCAGAGAAAGCATGTCCGTGATTGATGTCGAGAAACGGAAAGAAATCATCGGTTTTTTCTCCAATCTGTGAATATATATTTAATATGCTGTGATCCATAAAGTGGGCAAGTCTGGCGCTCCAGGCGTGTCAAATTGGTGAATCTTGTCCCTGTGTTATACAACATGTATATATTTATGCAATTTCTATTTTTTTCAGCAATTTCTGAAAACGACTGGCGTGCACTGAGAAAAATGATGTCTTATTCAGTGAACCTCTAACCCCCGACACATTAGATTTTTTGTGAAGTTGCCTTGAATGAAAGTATTCATCGAACTGTTATCAACAGTGATGTGTCTACTCCAGCTGCCTAAGATGAAATAGATGACAATGCAAGTACGGCATTGCTTAGATATATAGATGTACATGGTTATATATGTAGTGCTATCCCGGTGTAAAACACAAAATAAATGTAGTGCTGTCGTTATTTTCTGCCTTGAATTCATAACAACTGCTGCAGAAAGGGCATTGTGATAATAGATCCAAAAAGTTATTGGCAGCCATTTCCTTCCTGGATATGCATGGCTTAGTTTATATGTCTTAATATATTTAAATATATTTAAAGTGTGAACTATTACAAATGCTGAATGCAATATATTCTTCCAGGAGAAATTGAAGACGAAGGATCTAAAATAGAACGAGGAACATACCATCACTCTAGTGCTAAATGATTTTCACTGTTATATTTGGGAGCCGAAGATGAACACATTAGTCGATATAGACGTAAATTACATGTACATACAAAATGTTGTCAGTTATTCCGCGCACATGTTTGTCCTATACATGGTGAAATGTAATTTCCTGGGCTTTTTTCTGGCCCATGAGGAGCCTCTTAATAATGCAGTCGTTTTGCGTTCAACTCCAGTTCTTGACGGCTTCCTGATAGTGACCTGTTGATGGTCACGGGTTTCTCCTGGGCTGTTCGTGGTTTCCTCCCATTATAATGTTGGCCACCACTGTATAAGAGAATTAATGTTAAAGAGGAAGAAAATTTTAAAAAATGACACTTTAGTCTGAAAAGAGCACATTTTTTTTCTATCTGGTGGTTGCATAATCTTGCGAGTTTTCCTCTGCATAAAGCCTGAGAACGGCAAAGCTGGCATAAATTGCTGAGTGCATCGCGTCCTCCATCTTAAACACCCTGTAATTTATGCTGGGGGCGTGTTGCCTCTCAGCCAGTGACAGTAGTTAAAACTGCCGGCTTGTTCGTGTAATCTCGGAGCCTACGTCCAACATTCCGGTTTTCCGATCGCCAAGCGGAAAACGAACTATATTGTTCACTACCTTCTGGGAAGAAGAGTTTTACCGGAAATGTACGAACTGCACTTCGGCGGTTTCCGACGGCAAATTCTCCTCCTACCACAGAAGACTTCAGGGCTAGTTCTTAGGCAAAATGGAGTCGCTCACAACGGAAGGGCACTAAATTTATCAATTTGAGGCATTCACCTGCGAGGAAATCCACACTCTCTTCAATGGTATTTGATTGATGTTTAAATTTTCTTCTCCTTTAAGTACACCAATCAGATAATTTAATCTGCATACAAACATTACCAATCTTTACCATATAAGGATAGATATTCTGGAGTGCTGAATCACCAATCGGATAAATGATAACTGAACACTTTTCAGGTCAGGTCTTTGTTTTCCGTCTATTACTATTTTTGTTGCAAAGGCATGATAAATCAGTAAACTGAAACACGTATTCGTGTCAAAGATAACTAACAAAGACGACAATTTCAGAAAATACACTGCACATCCGTGCAGTTGCTGTACATATTTCTGGGAATTATGAATACACTGCACATCCGTGCAGTTGCTGTACATATTTCTGGAAATTGTGAATACACTGCACATCCGTGCAGTTGCTGTACATATTTCTGGAAATTGTGAATGACAATTATCGAGTAATTTACCACTGGAGTCGTGAACACAGCTCAGAAATTAAATCGTATGAAGACAACAAAAGTTAGAAACCAGGGCTCAATGGCAGAACGACTCGTTTGGATATTGACTTTGAAGCGTCTTAAACAAAGCTGGGTCAGCAGATGTTTTCGACACTTCAGTATCTTGTGCTGGTCAAATTTTCAGAACATGGATTTTCATTCTGGAAGATGACACCCAGCCACTGGGATCAGAGGCCTTTTTGCAAGAAATGACCAGCTGTGCAATTCTGGATGGGCTTGATTGTCGAGGAGGTTTGTCCCAAACATGATATGTGTAGGTTTCACTAGCCTCATCTATGTGTCGTCGACTGTAATCTTCCGAAGCAAATGCCAATGCAACAGCATGTTTACAGGTCCTCTTACCCCTGAAATGCAAAGAAATCTTGGGCTGAAAAACAACTATTAATTGTTCACTAAATTTACAACTGACGCTCAGTTTACCAGTTCCCTGAGCCTAAGTAATCGGTACATACGTACAGGTACAGCTCTGTCCTGCAGGAACTTTCTCAACTGATCTCCCTTTAACCTTGTTACTCCTATTTCTGCCATTTTCATAGATCCCATCTGACCTCAGGGCGCTCGCACAAACGCGCCCTTGAGACGGAAGAGTTACTTAAAGGGGCATAATTCAATGGAAGCATATTAAAAACGTTGAGCATGGAGAAAACCAGAGCAGCGAAGACGGGATGATAAATGGTAAATGGTCGCAGTGCAACAGCATGTTTACAAGTCCTGTTACCCCTGAAATGCAAAGAAATCTTGGGTTGAAAAACAACTTTTAATCGTTCACTAAATTTATAACTGACCACACGTGAAGGAATGTCATGTACAATCAGCCCTTTAGTTTGGACGAAATGTTCACCATTTACCGGAAATTAAAAAAAAAAAAAGAGAGAACATATAATTTACAGAGAGTGATGCTGAGGCTCTGCATATCTTAGCAATATAGGCATATGTGGTTAGAAATAATCGGACGGTGACTTACAGCCGGTGTGACGGGGAAAGTTACAGCCTTATAGGTACATGTACGAACTGGCTTAATATAATGAAAGACGTACAGCACAGTGTGATACCTGGCAAATGATCACACGTAACCAGTGAAATACGGCCTCTTGTTAATTTACCTCAGTCAAGGATTCACTCTAACTGTTCATGTAAATGCATAGATAGTAGCAATCTACCCGCTCCCTAGTACCACGGCTCAAGCGGAGTAGATAAAAACATATGCAGCGATGTCAATTGCAATTTATTTGACGTCACTGGTCTAGAATTACTCAAAATGTTGTGTTGTCATCACATTTAACATACAATAACACCTACGAAAGCACACCTTTCAGATCTATCCTCTGTGGGTTGAACACGACGTATGAAATACGCGTCGTGAAACGGAGGAAATATTGTGTTTTGTCTTGTATCATATTTTACATAACAATCACATCAAAACAATGCAAAGAGAAGGCCCATGGACGACATGGAGCGATCATGAGCATTTTTTACTCACCGCTTTATCAACATATGAGGATCTAAATAGCTGATAGCCGTTTTGTGATCTGTATTCTGTCAACTTTTCCGATGACCAGCTACAACAGAAAATCGCACATTTCTGCAATAGAAATATCATGAAAGTCGTGGTAATGCCAAGAGGTCAGAGGTTTTTAAGTTCTTGCAGAATGTACCCATTCGACGAAGTTCGTCATGCTGTCTGGTGTCTTTTATAGCCGCCTTTCTCCAGGCTAGGTAGAGAAAAATTCCTCGCTGAATTTAGCAGTTCCCTGACCTTACGTAATCAGTACATACGTACAGGTACAGATCTATCCTGCAGACCTTTAACCTTGTTACTCCTCTTTCTCCCATTTTCAGAGATCCCATCTGACCTCAGGGCGCTCGCACAAACGCGCCATTAAGATGGGAGAGTGACTTAAAGGGGCATATTTCAGTGGAAGCATATTAAAAACGTTGAGCATGGAGAAAACCAGAGCAGCGACGACAGGATGATAAATGGTAAATGGTCGCATGTAACCGGTGAAATTCAACCCGTTGTCCTTTTACTCCTGTCCGGTTTTTATTCTGACTACTCATTAAATCCATAAATCTCTGCAATTTAAACGTCCCGCTCCTTCCCCTACCTCCATGGCTTAAGCAGAACTGGGTAAAAAAATTCAGTGATGTTAGTTGCAATTTAACAGATGCCACTAGTCTGGAATTCTCAAAATGCAGTGTTGTCATCACATTTAACATACAATAACACCTACGAAAGCACACCTTTCAGCTCTATCCTCTGTGGGTTGAACACGACGTCTGAAATACGTGACGCGAAACAGAGTAAATATTGTGTTTTGTCTTGTAACCAAGGTGCGACGTGAATCAGGGAAAAGGATTTTGTGTTACGACATCACATTAAACACCGTCTACAGTGTAAAGTATTTCACACAATACAGAAATACTCCCCGAGAAAAAAACACTCAAAAGCGATTCAAGCCAATAAAAACAACTGAAATACGAATTGAAATGGAAAAGAAATATGTCCAGACTATGAGGTATCATAAGAATTAGTAACAACAGCCTTCTCGCAGATGTAGTATGTTTGGAGTGCCTTCGTCTGGACAGCTAGCTCTAACATTTACATTGAATCCCGATAATGCCACCTTCAAAAGCGTTAAGTACTTTGCACAGGAAACCCTATGGTTTGCTGACATTCGAAGATCTCCGTCTTCAGCATGGACGATGTGTTTCAGATATACCATGGCACACTCCTATTTACAAGAGTCAGTCTTTATTGTTCGAGGAATTGAACCAGTGATAAAATCCTGGACAGTGTAAAAATAATTCTGTTTTTACGTAAATTTCTTCTAAGTCGTGTACCATTCCAGTTTATAAGCTGTCGATCATAAAATTGGTACCTCAGTTGTTCCTTGATTGAAACTGTACATTCATCCAACGTGGATAAAGATAACTAAATATAAAGATAAACATAAAGCCCCTTGCTCCTGGCCAAATGTGGAATAATTTGACATTTATTTGCCCTAGGCCGGTGGCTTATTCCCGTCCTCCGTACATGAACCCGACCTCCGTCCAAGATTTTTGGATTTCTTTCTTTGATCGCACTTTAGAACCGTGCTCAAGAATTTCTGACTTATATGACCCCGGTCAGGTTTATAGGTGGAGGCAAGCGCCGATTTATGCTAAACATCCTACCTTAAAGCCGCAGCCGAAACAGCTGGATTAGACAATTTTAGCAAGCCAGTCCGTCGCATAAGCAATTTATTCTCAAGTGCAGCGTTAACACTGATCAGTCGATGAATCTTTAATCTTTTTTGGTTTGTGATTTATTGATTGGAAAATGGGTGTTGATGTAATGATATCCGTAAATGAGCTGCAAAAACCTATTTATATTCTCAGTATCAGGTTGCTGTCATTACCACATCACTCACTCTGCTTGGGATAATTTAACAGCCAAGGGGACGATCCAAAATAATATTCGTTTAAAATCGCCAGGTGTTATTAGACGTACAGCAAAAGCATCGTCTTTCAGGACAATTCCCGCCGGCGTGTGTTGAGACTAGTGTGACGGTCTATGGAAGCGAAAGTACCGGCGTCCTCATCATCTCAAAATCGTGACAGGCGTGGTTACAAAAAGATGAATGAACGCATAAAAACTGCAATCATTACGGCTTGTACGTTTCTGACCATACATCACACTTTCAGTTAATACAATAATTTAATGGAGAACAACAACTTTATGGGCACATCGGTCTACAGCCCTTTGTGGTTATAGGACCTTAAACGTTGACGCATCAAAGAGGAGCTGTCAAGCTGAGCGCAAAAGTTGTAAACTAGAAGGCGGTGAGCGTTGGCGTGGTTATATTTTCCAGTAACCATATCAATCTGCTCGACACCGGCAATTTTCTGTTACACATTTAGGGACCGTTTAGTCTAACATCACAGCTTTGCATGGAGGTGGATAGTTTTATCCTAATTTTTGTTTTCGCCAAATTCGCGCACAGGGAACGACATTCACGTGTACACATCAACCCATAATTTCGCACTCTAAAAGATTTCTTCCGTATATATTCGGGAAATCAGCTTAAGGTTATTCTCAGTCAGTTCTGACTGAGTAAGAGCTTGATACTGATACCATTCGTTTGGATTATTTGATTCTTTTACTCCACACTCGCGCATTTTTCAGCTACAGCGTGAAAAATGGATGCCGGTCAGAATTATGAGAGGAGACCCAAGAGGCAGTTAAAACCACTGACCTTTGGAACGTGTAACGTGCAGATCAGCGGACCAAATTGGTAGAAGGCTAAGACTTGTAAACGAACGTTAACTTGCGGAAACGACCACACCTGTGACGTGGACAGCTTTTTATCACCAAGGTTCACCCAACAGTGGCAATAATGTGAATCCGTAAATTTTATATCCGGGTTTAAAAACTCATATTGTGTGTCCCAAAGATTGAAAGACAAGCCCGGCTCGCTCCCTCTGATAATAGCGAATAAGTATCCAGAATTTTTTTTACACAAATTGAATACAAGCAAATTGAGCCACTAATTTCAAGATGCTAAGCAGCAATTGTTTGGCCAAAAATCCATATTCGGCAATGAAATAAAATACCAGACTGTCAAATAGTCAGACTTTTACCTGTACTATTTATAGTTCAACTGATTCTCAAAATTTAAAGGTTTATGTTGCGATCCACTTTAAAAGTTTAAAGATAGTTATTACTGGTCAGACATGCACAGAGGACGCTAGTATTTCGCGAGAGAGTATTCTGGCTATTCTAAAATAATAGTAAGTATTCACTTAACCGTTCTCAGAAGATAAGACTCGATAATTTTGAGGTATAACTATTTACAGGATAGATAATAACATATATAGTTCATACCCGAGGGAAAGACATCCAGAAGACATTAGAGATGACGACCCAGCCTTCACAGGGGCGATTTCACAATATGGCCGTGGGTAAAGCATTTTCACATTCCTCAGTCGCAGCCATTGCAATCTTGCTCATGAAAAGGAGAATATAAAATCTATCCGCCGAAACAAGACACTAGTATACCAGTTCTCAACCAATATGGACATTCTCCAGGTCAATAATCGCTAGGCCAATTTAGAAAACGGCGTCTTACATAAACCACCAAAGAACAGAGAAAGTATTTAAAATACGAAATCAGGACGACATCATGCAAAATCTTTTCAATGGTTTTTAACCATGATGGAAAAGCGCAAGAAATCTTTTAGGCGAATGGCCGAAATCAGTGTTTAAATCGTGTACCATGCTAGCTTATCAGTTGTCGAGTGAGTGAGTGAGGGCTTGGGGTTTAGCGTCGTACTCAACAATTTTTCAGTCATACGACGACAATATTCGTTGTCGACAACAAAATATGCACCTGAGTTGCGCTTTGATGTAGAACCTAATTCAAAACGATGAATATACAGGCCCTAAACCCGTGTAACTCGGAATTATAACCAATCAAGAAGCAGAGATTATGAACCCTCTGTAACTATTTACTTGCAACAGAATTATACCCATCGTAAAATTAAGAGTGAAGGCGTTTGTGGGAATAGCCTAGATCTACATTTTTGTAGTAATAACTTGTGAAGTCATTGATATCGCCATTTAACACCGGATGTAATGAATGCTACAAGGCAAATTATAAAGGACTTACCGTAACAATCTCGACTAATACATTGTCGAAAACTCTCAAAAATTCAGCTAGAACTTTTTCTCAAGAAGTAAATTGAATGTGGTATTCCACGATATTTTAGATGAATATTACTGTTTTTGTCTTTCAATTTTAGACGACATTTTTATCAAAAAGTACGTAGGGATTTCAAATTGATACAAACTTGAAACGTTGGTTTAATAACCAGCAAATGCAGATGATGAAATGGCTGTGCGAATGCGAGTTCATTGCAATGTCTGATATCTATTAGGCTTTTCGTTACAAAACCATTATTCAGTGTCACCCAAACGTACTTACTCTCTACACTCTGCCATAGTCCTTGATATCGTATGCCCCTTGGGTACATTTGCGCAATTTCTGAAGGTATTTTTTCTGTAAAACTTTTTGGACGTATTATGCTGATCATCTTCGTTTAGAAAACTCACCATATTAAGGTAATTCAATTTACGCTGTGTTTGGAAAGTAACGACGTTTGTGGTAGTTTTTTGAGGAGATTTAAGAAGTCTCACTTTTGCAGTGGTTCTGAGAGAGGCGTTGAGAGCATGTGTTGAGGGTTTAATACCGCAGTCTTGTCTTCCACCGGACAGGTCGACAAAGAAGGTAGTATGCATGCCTGGGTGATCTGAGAGGGAGGTAGCACTAGGCGCCAGCGCGACAAAATGTAGACCTTTCAACACCCCCTCCCTCTGTTGTAAATATTCCCTAGGATAGGTGTGAAGCCACGTACTTTTTCTTTCAGCTTTTGACCAGAGTTTTATATTTCTTAATTGTCCTGACAAGGTTTTTAGAGAAACACAGGTTGTTCAATCAAATTATATGGAGAATACGACTTTAAACTAGCTAGGGCTGCGTTCGAGGCTATTGATACAGCTCAGTCCTCCTCTAATTGGCCAAATGTTAGCGTTAGTGCAGTTAGGGAGTCTTATCTCTTTGGAAAAGTAGACTTTGCGGGAAGAATTGTATGAATGTTGATAGATACAGGGTCTGTCGTGAATTTAATGTCGTCGTTCATTTATGACGAACTGGAATCAAAGAAGCCGTCTTTGGAAGAGACAGGTGTGGTGTTAAACAATGCTGATGGGAGTGCGTTTAGCGTTCTAAGTAAAGCACAGGTGGAGTTAAGTGTGGGTGATCCTGGGCTAGTCCGTGATTTTGTTGTTGCCACTTTAGTTGGTATACTTCGTATAGACTTTCTTCAGCAGAACAGCATGGATTTCAGTGTTTCTAGGAGAGTCCTAGTTATGGCGCATCCACACATATCTGTTACTGGGAGCACTGGCTCGCACTGCGCTAGGGTGAATCTGGCCGCAAAAGCTGTTATCCCAGCTGAATCCAAGGATATCACTAAGGGGTATATTGATGGGGAGGTGGGTTCGGAGGAGGTACTTATGGCCGAGGGGTCTTCAATCCAGGGCAGAAAGGCTTGCTGGTTTCTAGAGTTCTTGTCAATCCAGACGAAGTGGTACTATCGATAATCAATGTAACTGGTCAGGCGGTGTATATTAAGGCAGACACACGTATTGCAGGGCATGCAGTTGTGTTTGTTACATGGTGCGTCTAATCAACTGTTTGGCCAGGAGAGGTCAAATTTGAGAGATTTGCTTTATCAGTATCAGGATGTGTTCGTAGCTTGTGATGGGGTCTGGTAGAACAGATTTGTTGCAACATGTGATCAACACATGCGCTGGCAAACCCATTAAGGCTCCTCCACGTCGTTCACAAAAGATGCATATCTACCTGCATGAGTGTTTGATTCATTAGATGCTCTTGCCGGGTCTGGTTGGTTCTCCACATTTGACCTCGTGTCTGGCTATTGGTAGTGTGCCATGGGTAAACAAGAAACACACAATATCACCTTCTCCACCCACAAAGGCCTCTTTCACTGTCTGTGCTATTTGGATGACATTATTGCCAGTGGAAGCTCATTTGATGTTGCCTTAGGTTACCTGAAATAGCTGAAGCCGTCAAAATGCTTTCTGTTTCAAACAGAAGTGGCGTATTTAGGGCAAGTAGTATCGGAAGATGGCATAAAGAGCGATCCGGCAAAACTGGATACGGTTGCCCAGTGGCCTGTCATCTCGAATGTGTCTAAGTCAGACGTTTTCTGGGACTAATGGGGTATTATCGGCGCTTCATTTCATTATCGGCGATTTTTCAACAGTTGCAGGATCACTTATCCCAGAAAAACAGTGAAGTAGGACCAGGACTGTCATGTTTGCATTTGATGGACTGACAGAACTATTGACATCTTCCCCTATTTTAGCGTACCCTATGCCGGAGGAAGAGTTCATCATGGATACAGATGCCAGTGTAACCAGAACAAGGGCGGTAGTACCTCAGGTTCAGGGTGGTAAGTGATTTATTAAAGCTTACGCAGGTAAAACCACCAATAAACAAAAGAGACGGTATTGTAACACGAACATGGAGTTGCTTGCAGGTTTCTTTTATCAAACATTTCAACCATTATCTTAGCTCGAACACTGTGGGCTTTGTGGGAAGTGAAAGAAAGTGTCATCTACTATAGTTTGTACGAGAAAGTGTACCCGAAAAGTAGTTTACTTCTGGTCGCTCCACTGCATACGTTCTAAAGTGTTCTACGAGATAATCTTAGGTAGAAAGGGATCCCTCAACTCTTAGCCAGGTATGACGGCCGATGTGGCTCTGTGGGTCCGTCATTGTGAGATGTGTGCCCACAGGAAAAGTGGTCCAGGTACGGGACGGTCGGCCTTGCAACAGTCCAAAGTGGATGCCCCACTTGATCCTACTGCCTCAGATGTTCTCGAGTGCTCTAGAAGGGAGCGAGGAAATCAGTACGTGTTAGTTGTCGGGGATTACTACACTAAGTGGGTAGAGGTGTACCCTGTGTCTGATCATATCGCACTCACTGTAGGGAACGAACTGGAGCTCTCACCGAGTTTGTTGGCCGTTACGTGGTTACAAGGGCAACACACACTGATCAGGGACGAGAGTTCGAATCACGCCTTACCGTTACAATCTACAAACAGCTCCGGGTTAAAAAGACAAGAACTTCCCCTTATCGCCCACAATCGGGTTGGTAGAGCGGCTGAACAGGATTCTCCTGCAGATGCTGTCTGTATATGTGGCCTCATATAAAACAAGTGGAAGGAAAGTTGGCTCTTTGTTCTCATTGCTTACAGAGCCTCCGAGCATGAAAGCACTGGGTGCTCACCCTGCCTTCTTATTTTTCGGCGGGAACTGACATTTCCCGTTGACTGGATGTTCGGTAATCCTCTGGGTACAGGTACCCAGATGTAGCCTGATGCAGCGGAACACTGTAGTTGATGAAAAAATGCACAGGGCAGGTGTCCATCAAACTAAGTACTATGATAGGGGTGATAACGCTCGAGAATACCAGGAAGGTGACTTTGTTTGGCGCTGGTTTCCCCCTATTGCCAAGAATAAATTAGTGCTGAGGTGTACTGGTCCTGATAAAGTTGTGAAGTTGCTGACGTCCGTCACTTACCTGGTAACAAGGCAAAATGTGGCTCCACGTTAATCATCTGAAACCGAATCCAGCCGTCCTGTCTCCCAAGGATTGGGAGAATTGTCATTGAACGACAGTGATACTGAGGGCTCGGGTATCGATTTACCTTTCGTTACTCGTAGACAGTCTTTTGCGAATGATGTGGCTGAAAAAAAGTTACCAGAAACCGTCCATGGCGAGTCAGCACTCTCGACACCACCTGTGATGGTGGACTTCGGCAATCCAGTCCGTCGTACCCGTTGTGGTAGAGCTGTGAGGATTTCTTTTATGTATTCGTTCTAGTTGCCAGATTCGTGCCAGTTGTAACATTCTTTCTGTTTTTTTGTTTTTGTAGGTATTGAGATGACGGAGATGCTGGATCATAAAGTTCCCGATGAGGAACTGAACTCTCTGGACATCCGACTAGACTGCAAAGATGGGGGTATCCTTGCCCTGCTCCCGAGTGTGGTAATCACATCTACCAGAGTAGAAACACCTTGTTCCGTTACTGGAAATTGTTTCACCAGCCTGCGGGCACGTCTGTTTCACTGTCCATTTAGCGCCTTCCAAAATCCAAGGGGGAATCAAGTGAAGCGTCACCCTGTCATTACTCACCAACAAAAAAGAGGCAAACAAAACAAAAAGGCTCACGGTTTACTCAGAATGGGTACAACCAACAGCGTGGGCATAAGCAGATTCCAGGACTCAGGGAGTTACCGTTGTCCCAAGCGGAAGGTTGAAGTGCACGAGGAGGAAAGAGAGGCTGAGAAGCGCCGACGGCATTCGTTGACCGCTGGAAGAGGCGACTGAACACTTGTGTCGGGATGAGGAGATTTTCCTCAGCAGAGGACAGGATAAGGAGTCGCGGACAAAGGTCCGAGTGAAGGCGAATTGGATGCCGAAAATTCGCCCAACAACAAAATTATTACTTCGAAACATTTATGTGTCAAGTGTATATGTTTTGTTCTAGAAGACCAATATGCACTTGTTTAAGAGGGGGAGGGGGAGTGTAAGGGAAGAGTTAATTTCCTTGGATACATTTTTGCAATTTGTGAGCGTTTTTCCTCTTTTATAAAACTTTTTTATAATTGTATAATTGGCTACTATATATTCATTTATATGCACAGTTAGGATAAAACCCTGAGTTAGAATAAAATCCTAATTAAGGTAAATTAACCTTATTTCACCGGTTACGTGTAGCCATTTGCCTGCTATCACACTCTCGTCGCTGCTGGGTTTTTTTTTCTCTATGCTTTGCGTCTCAATACTATTCGTGTTATTGTTTTTTTAATCTGATGACACCACGTTTTGAATAATTCTTGGCTTCCTTAGTCTGATTGCAAACACATTTCTGATCTAACTCTGCTATTGACTTGTCGTTAAGGAAGTGTAACCTGCTGCCTTTTAAGTACTTGCGCGCATGAACATTCAAAATAAAACCCTACATTCAAATTAAAAAATTAGGCCAGTGCAAGTTTTAACGTTGAGTGTTGTGCATGTATAACGCCGCTAATTTCTCCCGTATGGAGGCATGTAATTCTGTTATTCAGCACAAGTTTAAATACACGGATCACCTTTAAGTAAAGTACGCCTCCTTTGGGAGCCATTTCACGCAGTTTCCAGATATGGACTTCATTTACTTTTCTTTTAAATTTGTCAAGTGAATAATATGAAAAACTATCGATGTTCGACGTGTTGGGACAACTTAAATAGGCTGAAGCACAGTGGCATCACAGATCCTTTAATCATGTAAACGGCCTCCGTGGCCGTGTTTATCAGCGTGCCAGCGCGGCGCAATGAGTCTGAGGTCTCTCACCAATGCTGTCACTGTGAGTTTGTCAAGCTCATTCTGACTTCCTCTCCGGCCGTGTGTGGGAAGGTCTGCCAGCAACATGTGGATGGTCATGGGATTTCCCCTGGTTTTGCCTGGTTTTTTCCAACCGTAGTACTGGCCGCCATCGGATATTAAAGTGAAACACCAATCAAATAGATAATTAAATTAATCATTTTAACATATTATAACTGCTATTTCCACAAATATCACAACAGGTATGTTTCCGTCAGACGTAGAAATATGGGAATCAGAGCATGTTTAACGACTAACCATTCGGCCACGCCCCTTCCACCCTCTCCAAGGCCTAGATCTAATGAATTTATGTTAAATGTCAGAAGACTGCCTTACGTTGTTGTGAAGTGATGATATAGAACTTACAAATTGTCTTCGTAATATACCGTGAACCATCCCAGGTCCATTATTCAGCTGCTGTCATTTTTTTTATAAAGCAGATGTTATTTAGCTCAGCGTGTAAGTATCACCTGGGGATAAAGAATTGAGGCTGAAAAATTATCTACTTAATTTTCTATTGGCGCTGAAAAGCCACCTGGGTAAATTAAATGTTGATTTAAGCTCCCGAAAAAATCCAGCAGAACTAGATAAATCAAGACACAGCGGTAATAAAGTATATAGGCCGTTCCTGTATGGCCGGATGTCAGACGATATTTATTTGCAAACTGTCCAGGGAGCGAGAAACAAATAGGCCACGTTTTCCTGTTTTAATTATTTTCTTTTCCTAGGTCTAGAAACAAGTCCCAACTGACTACCTTACGTTAGCGTAACGCAAGTAAAGGATCAATGAGTTTATGTGTTCAGATACAGCTCTCTTTGGTTAGCCTGTGGCCATAAGTCAGGATGTTTACAAGCAGCTTGACAAAGGGCGGAGGTTTTCATCTACCAATAACTATGGACGTCGTCATATTAGTCAGAAGTTGCAAACCCAAAAATGCACCCAAAGATACAGAACAAGAGATTCACCAACCACCATTCCCCAACGCAACAATATCTTTGTCCTCCAACAGAACTGTTCCACCCAGCCTGCATTTAAATCGATCTACTTCGGAAACATTTTAATTCTTTTTTGACCGGACAACATCAAGACCTCTTCTATAATTGCACATTTCCTGCTGTCATAGGTAATATATGGCTTCGTCCTCACCAACGACCGAATGTTTTTGCATGTTTTATAACTTTATAACTGTATGTGCCCACCAAGATTCTGCTGGTGAAGTAAGTACCGGAATTCCTTTTTCTTCCATTACTTTGTTTTCATGTTATTGTTTCTTATATCTGACAATAGAGCATCTAAGTAATTCTGGGTCAATGACGTCGTATCAATTGCTACTGACATCACTGCATTTTTGTTACCTAACTCTCTTATAACTATGCGGTTAAGGCTGTTTCAACCTGAAATCATTTTAGCATTTGTATGAACTGTCAAGAAAAAACCTTGACTGCAGTAAATTGACAAGATGCCGTACATTATCGGTTACACGCAACCATTTGCCAGCTATCACATTGTTGTCTGCTTTTTGTGGGTTCACGTATATACTGCAATATACGTTATGTTTTTCACTCTTCCCATGTGGGAACGAAAGTGACAAGCAGAGTTTTGATCCAGATACTGCTGATATGATCATGGACATAGAAAAACGCTAATCTTCTGCAGCGGTGCGTAAGAGTGACGAGATGTGCGATATTATTTGATTATTGTTTACAGTACAAAACATTCAGTGCCACAAGCAGTTAATACATTTGTTCACATCTACTTGTTCTAAGGTCTAGCACCCGATAGCTTAAGGTTACTTCTCTCAACTCAATATTATGAAGTGAAAACCAACAAAAACGTTACATATTGAGAAATTAGGTCAAAATGTGGTCTGTTAGCAAATTATCGTTACTGAACGATCACGTGTTTATCAGAAGAAAATATCCATCGCTAATGTGACTGTGTAACAGAAACAGTATTGCCACTCATGACCAGGTAATCACATCTTTGATGGTTAGGAAATGTCTCAAAACTTCAACAGAACATCGATTAAAACACCGGAATCGTTGTTCCGGTTGTACGGTGATTTCACATCTCTACCTCTATGCATAAGAGAACAAACAAAGGGAACTAACTGTGTAACATTAAACAATCTAAACCACACTTTCCCCATGTAATTCTTATGCTCGTTCCTTTCAGTATACAACTGCAAGACTATAACCAAAGAGAGTGAAACGTGAACCAGCCGTCAACCAGTAAAGGCGTTCCAGGTCTACAATGTCGAAGCCCATTCCCAAAGCGACGTATGACACAAAATACACCAAAACATCAAAATATATAAGAATGTATATAAAGGAGGAAAGTAGGACCAAATCATTCAAAAAGAAGCAGTCAACACTTTTTCAATGAATGTTGGGAAGACACAAAGTATGTTCTAGGGGACTGAGTAAAATCAGTATTCAAATTCAAATCTGAGTACTCAAATAAATAAAAATATCTTTTGATTCATAATTAATCAGTTTTTGTTCAGCTGATGTCATTTATTTTTTTACGACCTTCTACTGTAAGTCTCATGAAATGGCCGACACACATGTAGTGTTTTTACAACTATCACACCAGGGGCAAACACATTATGACAAAATGACAAAGTAAACAGTCAACTTGACATTGTATATGACTGTCAGATGGACATGTAACTGTCCATTCCCCCATGTTACAGATTATAGTAATAAGTAATAATGATTTGTGCCTCCATTTATTCATTACATAAAAATGACTGTAAGCATTTAAATTTGTGAATAGCTTTATTTTAGAGATCTCTTGAAGTCACTGCATACACAACATGGCCGCCGTCGTATAAGTGACGATCTTGAGTACGGCGTAAAACACCAATCAAATAAATAAATAAATAAATAAATAAATAAATAAATACACATCATGTAATCCTATGGAATGAAGTTAATAAGAAATAACTTTTACACAACTTTTACACTTTTTCATTTGCAAGCTGTTGCGTTGTGAGCTTTACTCCCCGCTTGTGACCCTGTTTTGTTAGCCAGCCATACCTGACCCATTAACAGTACAGCTTCAGTCCTCTGTTGGCCGCTTCGAGTGAACCGAGATCAAACCCGGCTGGGGTCATACCATGGACTTTTATTTGTGGTGTCTGTGATTGGTTTCTGTGATGTCTTCAGATCCACAAATTTTCACCCGGGTCCAAAGTTGATTTTTTACATTCTTCATTTTTAAAATTAGCAAAACAAGAACAAAATTAAGATTATTTTACCCTAGTACCGTTTATTATATTAACCTTTATCTTAAACAAGTCTTAACAGTACATAGTAGATTCTAATATCAAATTACATTGAAAACCATAATTCATGCAAAGTTCATGGGATTTTTTTTATCAAATTTTACCCATTCGATTATTATCCTTGATCTAACAATGCTGGTTCTGGAACATCTTAATGTTCTGTTTTTTTCTGTTTTAAATATTTTTTTGTGCTTAGGGTCAGGAACAAGACAGAATTAAAGAGCAACAGTGTCATGCAAATAAAGGATCAATGAGACTGCTTATTTGAACACAGCTTCTTCTGTTTTGACTGCCTCTCTAAGCCAGGAAGGTTGCCAGGAGCATGTCAAAGGGTGGTGGTTTCCTCTACCCTTAACCATGTTCGCCGTTCTATTAGTCCCGAATTGGGAAGCATGAACATACATCAAAATGCACCCCAAGATACAGAGCAGCAGGCAGATCATCCTTATCAAACAATAATTCCTTCCTCTCACAGAGCTGCTCCTCGCACCTTGAATTATCGACATAATTTTAATTATCGACATTTTAATTATCGTTTTTTATCCAAGTAGAAGCTTTAAGACATGTTTTATGATTTCCTGATTTTAACTATTGACATATGGCTTGATCGTCATCAACGATCGAATGTTTTTGCATGTTTTATGAGCGAATCAGCATTTCTTATTTTGTTGCTCCTACCAAACAGCGAAGGAAAAAATAAACTTCACCCAACAAACACTTCAACAACATCGATTCGCGACCATGTACGGAGCCATGTCTGATCATGTGTACGTATTTTTGCGTCTTTCCGACATGCAATAATGTAGGACAGAATCCTCTCACTCTCTGCTACAACGCTGCACACCTATCGTTCTGAGGAAAACATCCTCTTGATTATGCTTATCTGAATAATATTATATGTTTTATGCTGTACGTAGCTACTTCATATTTCGTAGCATATTTCACTCACACAGGCAGAACTCGGGGGAAACCCATGACCATCCGCAGGTTGATGCCAGACCTTCCCACATACGACCGGAGAGTCCTTCATAAAGCCTGCAGTGCCAATCCCACAGGCTTTGTTAAGCGTATAGTCCGAATCCTATGTAATTATTACTCTATCGGAAACAGGCAAGATACAGGCAAACTTTGTTTTCGTCGGCGTCGCTACAAAATTTGAGAAGTGGTGTTTATTTATTATACTCAGTTTATGTCGCAACATTGGTATATTCAGACAACTGACTGAGTGAATGAACGAATGCATGAATGATAAGGGTTTAACACCATATGAACAGTTTTTGTTAGCTATATCGTGGAGGAGAATTACCCGGTGTGTAACTTACAGTTTGTTGCAGTGAGAGGGGGTGTGGCAAAGTGGTGAAAGATGCTATGGTATACAGATCCTTAAGGGAAGTTTTGTGGAAACGGGCACATAGCATGTTAACCAACAAACTTCTCAGCCCCACGTTGCTTTCATACAGTTATCTGCTCCTTGAATCTATGCGCCAAAACAAAGATTCGTATACCAGCCGTCAACCAATAAGGACGTTCCAGGTTAATAATCGCAAGACCAATTTCCAAAACGAAGCATAACACAAACCACTGAAAAACTAAGAAACTATACAAAGTATAAAATAGGACAGAATCACTAAAAGAGAAGCAGTCAGCAGTTTCCACAGATATTAGAAAGACGCGATTCATGCTCTAGTCGACTGAGTGAAATCGCTATTCAACTCGTGTATCATGCCAGAACACAAGCCATCGACAATGAAATATTATCTCAGTCGCGCTTTGATTGCAACTGTTCATATATCCAACATGGCGATCCAATTCAATGCGATAACACACGGCAAATGACGCTTACATTATAGTTTTGTCATGATGTTGATTAAATTTGATCAATAAGGGCGTCCTTTAGTGTCTAAACCTTCAAATGTCAGAATATTCGGCGTGTTTTGATGAAATATACATCGTACAAAATGATGGACGCTGAGCTGACGCTAGTACTTCAACGAGAGTTGCGTGTTTGTGTATATTGTGTTTAGAACACTGAGGAACTGATACCGTAAATGGAGCTGTGCCAAAGCTGGCAATGTAAGATTGCCCTTTAGAAACGTGTCGTTGGTATGTGTTTACCGAAAGGGAGCCACAAATAGAAGCCTGAGGAAATTGCCCACATTTAACTCAAGTACGCGTCATCTGAAATTCATTTCAAATCATTTTTAGTGAATAAAATGCCAGAATACACTGAAGTTTTGCGCCAAATTAAATGTGTTGAAGCATTTTGACACCACAGATCCTTTAATCTTTTATTATCCAACTGTTATCTAAAAAATAATAATGAGCTACGTATTTGTCAAAATATGTTTGGAACACGTGGGATTGACAGTGTAAATGAACCCGTATCAAAGCTGACAATGTAAAGTTGCCTTCAATACACGTGTCTTTTGCGTTTCCAGGAAGGGGCAGGACGCAGTCAGGAAACGTGTAGGTAGACAAATCAAATTTCAAAGCTGATGACAATATTGGCGGGTACGATCGCTTGCGTAAAGCACTTCTCCGGTCCCTAAGTAGGGCTCGAGTATCCGGGCACAAATTGTGCAATACAGGCTCGTATTACATATTTGTAGGAGTTTATTTGGTTCTGGATACAGTGCATGAGGCCTCCGGATAGACTGATGTTGTATTTGGTATGAAGACTTAACTGTGATTCTTGCAAGTTACTGAACAGCCTGTCTAATAGCGTGCAGGAATCTCTGTAAGCTGGCAATCCGATGAGAAATGAAAACGGTAAGACTGAGTGAAGTCCTCACAAATGTCATTCGCTCTTGTCGAGGATATGGAAATGCAATGAGGAGTCTCACGGCGAAAAACTGTTCAGAGTAGTGCTAAGGATATAGCCCTAGTAGTACCCAAATTCGCCAATAAAAAATATTAGTTGTTTCAGTGAAAAAAGAACTTCCCAGTCTGTGCATTAAATCTGGAACAAAAGTTCGAATGAGACGCGTTACTTTCTAGTCTTGATCCATAGCTCCAATTCAACATTAGGATTACCTGTTTACTACAGCTGTCATGTTTAATAGCACTTTTCCATGTAACAATTTTGTTTGCATGAGTTTATTCTGAGTCTCTGTTTTCCAACTGATACTGTGGATACAGAGCTCAAATGTCGAACAGTTTTACAGTTACTCCTAAACGTATTAATACTTGATTTGTCTTTAAAGTGCTATTGGGTGCCTCCGTGGCTCAATTGGTTAGCGCACTAGCGCACCGCAATGACCCAGGAGTCACTCACCAATGTGGTCGCTGTGAGTTCAAGTCCAGCTCATGCTGGCTTCCTCTCCAGCCGTACGTGGGAAGGTCTGCCAGCAACTGCCAGCGGATGGTCGTGGGTTTCCCCCGGGCTGTGCCAGGTTTCCACCTACCATAACGCTGGTCGCCGTCGTATAAGTGAAATATTCTTGACTACGGCGTAAAACACCAATCAAATAAATAAATAAATAAATTTAAAGTGGTATTCAGCAGAGATTCGCTTTCGTGAGTGTAGTTAGCTTCTTGAATGAATGGAGTAAGGCCTGAGAGTTGAAGCATTCCATACAGATTGTTAAATGCAGAGCAGAATATTATCAAAGGAAAGAAGAAGTGTTACTTAAAATAAAAAAGGGTGTTTCATTTCTGGACGAACGAAGCTCATCCGGAAAACATAGTTTGATGTGAGTGTACAGCAAGGATATAGAGGATTCATTCTTTGATCATGTTTGGTTCGTAATATACCGTGAGAGTTCCTAGGTCCATTAAAGGGTTGAATTCATTTTGTATTAAGCAGTAGTTAGACATCGTTTTTTGTGTGGTAAGAAATGTAAGCTCACAGTGTCAACAGTGAGGTATCACATTCCAGGTGATAAAGCGTATAGACTGAAAAAACATGTACAGATTTTTCTTTTGATGTTAAAATCAACACGGTTAAATTGAACACTGGATTTAAGCTTCTGAAAAAGATTCAGCGGTAATAGACAAACCAAGTTACATTGATAATAAACTGTACAAAAATCTAAATGATGTTAGACAGGATATTTATTTGTAAACTGTTTAAGGAGCGAGAGACTAATCTGTCAAGTTTTCCTCGGGTGATTATTTTCTTTTCCTAGGTATAGAATCGAGACGGAATTGATTATGGTACGTAGGCGTCACAAAAGTGAGGAATCAATCAGGTGTTCAATGTAATCACCTGATGTAAAAAAAAATTCAGATGCACTGGATAACTAAAGCCACAGTGGTAATAAACCACACCAGTGTTCCTTTATGGCCAAATGTCAGAATGGACTGTAGGGAGGAAGAAACCAATATACGTTACGTTTTTCTGTTTTAAATATTTTCTTGTGGCTAGGGTCAGGAACAAGAAAGAATCAACGTCCCTTGGCGTCATGGAAGTAAAGGATCAATGAGACTGCGTATTTGAACACAGCTTTCTCTATTCCGACTGCTGCACTAAGTCAGAAAGTTTCCCAGGAACATGTCAGAGGGCGGTGGTTTCCTCCACCCTTAACCAAGGCCGCCGTTCTATTAGTCGCGAGTTGCGAAACATGGACATGCATCAAAATGCGTTCCAAGGTAAAGAGCAGCGGACACATCATCCCAAACAAAGATGATTCCGTCCTTTCACAGAACTGCTCCTCGTGGCCTGAATTCAAAATCGATTATTATTGACGTATCCACGCTCCAGGCGGACATTTTAATTATCTTTTTTTCCCAAGCAACGGCGTTAAGACCTGTTTTATAATTGCACATTTCCTGGTGCCAACCGGTAATATATGGCTTCGTCATCATCAACGATCGAGTGTGTCTTTGCATGTTTTATTAGCGGAAATAGGCGTTTACTTTTCATCATTTATTGCTGTTACCAAACAGCTAGAAAAAGAAACAAGTTTTACCCAACAAAAACTTCTCATCAACACCGATTCGTGACCAATTTACGCAGCCATGTCCATGTCTAATCATGAGTATGTATTTCGCGCCTTTCTGTCAAGCAATAATGTAGGACACTATCTTCTCTCCTTCTACTACAACGCTGTGTACGCCTATCATTCTGAAGGAGACATCATCTGGATTACGCTTATCTGTACAGTATTACTTTTTATGTTTGACGCGAAAGTAGCTAATTATAGTACTACTAATATGGACAGGGTAAGGGAAATACTTGACATGGGCCCAGAGGTTAAGGAGTCCATTATAAAGCGGACAGTATGAATACCACAGGCTTTGTGACATGTACGATCTGAATCGTAAATACATTGACATTGATGTTAAAAGATGGATCGAGAAACTTTTGTACTTATTACCCGGTCGCATCCTAAGATTCATTTATTTATTTGATTGGTGTTTTACGCCGTACTCAAGAATATTTCATTTATACGACGGCGGCCAGCATTATCAAGCATCTCTGGTTTTGTTAGTGGCACATTTTGAGAAGTAGTGTTTATTTAATATGCACAATGTTTGGCTTATTCCGAGAACTCATGCTGGTTTCCTCTCCGGCTGTACGTGAACAGGTCTGTCAGCAAACTGAGGATGATCGTGGGTTTCCTCCGGGCTCTGCTCGCTTTCCTCCTACAATAGTGCTGCCCGCCGCCATAGAAGTGAAATATTCTTCAGTATGGCGTAAGACACCAATCAAATAGGTAAATAAATATTCAGAGAACTGATCAAACAAATGAACAAATACATGATAATTACGGTTTAACACCTCGTTGCAGCTGCTATATGCGGGTTGCAGGTAAACGTTATGGTGCACAGACACACGTGTAAACACTCAACATTTTGCAGAAAAACTTGTCAATGGTCTCCATGCAGCCATAAAACTGGCCAGATAACTGAAAAAACTCTTTAGTATCTTCTTTTAATATCCTTTAATATCACTCAAATAAAATAAGCACATCTATGCTGGGATTTTATGAATTTATTTACGAGATTGACGTGAAACGCTGCACTCAACAAATCTTGTGGGTCAAGGTTTTGGTGGAGAGATTTCGTGTCCTTGGTCATTTACCTAACAAACTTCCTGTCTTAAATAATACGTCTGTCACAAAGCTGTTATGATAAATCCATATTTGCAAGTAGTTATCAGGTTGGTGAAAACATGGTGGTTATGTCGCCTAGAATAAGTAAATAG
This sequence comes from Liolophura sinensis, assembly GCF_032854445.1. Taxonomy (NCBI): domain Eukaryota; kingdom Metazoa; phylum Mollusca; class Polyplacophora; order Chitonida; family Chitonidae; genus Liolophura; species Liolophura sinensis. Next base: position 16,597,176 of record NC_088298.1, on the reverse strand, counting down.
CACCTTCGAATCGACTGTTACTGTGCGCCGATTCTCAAATTACCTGTATTAAACGATAGTCGATCTGGCATAATCACCAAGAACATAAACCTTTATTCTAACTCAGCGAGCAAAATGAATGATGATAGCGTCTGGTCAAATTGAAATAAGACCCTCGGAAAATGATTTGCCTTTACCCATAACTTATTTATCAGTGGATATGTAATGCATTCATAGAGTTGTATAAATATATGTACCATTTCTGCCCTCCAAATCTGGAGAACATATATTGGGTAGACCACGACTTCTGAGCCACGAATAGCCACGTAACCCAATTCTGCAGCGGAAGACAAAAAAAAAAGATTATTAAAATGTTTCTCATAAATTTTGTAACGTATCTTTTGTGTATATTTTTTCTTCTTTGACAATCTCTGTTGCGCTACATTTACAATTTAGTTTCCTTAAAAACATCGTTTCAATTTTACCTTTATCCATCAGAAGCAGTTATTTAAATAGACAGCATTTTGGTGAGAAGGCACCGGGTTGAGCCTGGGGAAACGCGCGATTAGAGCATTTTTGGGCAAAAGAAATGTCTGAAAACACATATGTTTGTGGCTCGTCAGTATGAATTATGGAGGTTTGGTGGCCATACAGCAGGTAGTACTACGTCAGTCAGTGAAAATTTATAAAAAATATAATTAATGACGTGTTCTGCTACTAATTCAGCCAGTCAGTAGACTTTGTTGAATCTTGAATCGTTAAAATGCTTATGTTCGAGGTGGAGGGTTGCTTTGCACATTCAAATTCTTCAAAGAATTGCGGACGCGAGTCACGTGTACGTAGTGACTTTTTCAAATATTCTTAATAAAATTAGCCCTGCGCTAAATTTTTGTCTTCGATTTCAGTTTGAGAGATAACCATATAACGTTCTAGGCAAATTTGCCAATGTAAAAGTGCAACAGATCCAGCAAGAATTGAATTCGAACTCTGCTGGGTGAATTGTTTTCGATTTCTTTCCCTGTTCGCTATTCAGGACACGTTTGCATTCCTCAGTTAACAATTGAATGTCCAGTATTTGTGCAAGGTATTGAACTTACCCTGCACTGCAAGTAGATACTCAACATTCACAACAGAAGCGCCGTAGAACAGAATTAGCTCCACGTCCCCTTTCATTTATGTGATGTAGCGCCTAGATGCAAGTGCTATAGAATGACAAGAAAGTGGTTCCGCACATAGCAACAGTGGATACCCCTCTCTAACCAGTATTGACAAACTGTCATAACGCCATCTGGAAGTCCTTGGCACAGCAAGAATTGACCGATCGACGGGTGCGTCTCTAAAATATTCTCCAGCAAATCAGGAAGTGCGCTAAATATATTTGAGCTAGAGCAGACATCTTATTCGACGGCTACCACTTGACAGTTCAGGTTACAACATCGGGAGTTATCAAACAAAACACAGACAACCGCTAATATCGGCAAATAAAAAACCCTGTAAAAATAGAACAGTAAGTGGTGTAATTACATATCCGATGAATTTATGATTGACTTTATTTATGTCCTGGATCCAAATACCACTTGTTTTATCTCAGAAGTGTGTGTAACCCCAGAACGTTTGCACCCGCATCTTGACCAGACGGCCAGTCAGCACTGCTGTGTACATAGGTGTGTGTATGTATGGTTGTTTGGAAATGCTTGGCATGATTGTGAGAGTGGCATCCAAGGCAAGATTTCTGCAGGTTTTGATGGACAGAATGGAGGTGTGAAAAATGTTGGAATGACAGAGACTGCGTGCAATACAAGAATAACGAAAGCTCGTATTTGGTGATGGACTTAAAACCCATCGAAGTCTTGGGCATACTTCGTACGTTTTATGCTGTGCAAAGACGGCCTACGATTTCCAATTCCATTCATCGTACATCAGTTTGGCTGGTGAGTAAGTTCAGAGTTTACTGACTTGGCCCACAACCTGCGGTGTTCAATCAGAAGATGACACCAGAAAGGGACCATCCTACTGTACATCGATGGGTTAACGTCTAATATCTCTCCCATATCTGTGCGAAACGGATGCGATACTTTTCTTCAGGGGTATGATGTAATCAGGGACTGTAATTAGGTGAAATTTGCCCTCGTTCCGCAGAGGAATGTGGAAAGCTGTCTAAAATTGCCAGTAAATCCTGAAATTTCTACCCAATGGTGTACCTGGAAATGCGTCTGTGTAATGGGGTTAGGTTGTACACGTTCATACTTATAATATGCATAATAATGTGTTAAAGCTGGATGCAGTTACATGGTTACACTAAACTGCTATGTATATTCAGGACGGCCGTGTCCTAAAGTACAAAGAATAATAACTATTAAGTATTTTACAGTGAATCATTGTTCAACATAATGTCTACATTACAGGTGGATAAACTCAGTCAAAACTACAATTTCAGAGGAAAAGCATAGTTTACCCACACACTCAGATATAAAACAAATAATAATAGAACAAAAATTAGAAAGCAAAATAAGTAAATAAACAGTTAGAAACTCACAGTGAATTAGACAGTCTGCAGGCCTATTGTATGCTGTGAACAGGACATATTTGTCCAAGAAAATAAAAAAAAAACTTTTTACTCACAGAACAACGCTCTCAATGCGGTCGCTGTGAGTTCAAGTCCAGCTCATGCTGGCTTCCTCTCTAGCCGTTCCATCAACCTGCGGATGGTCGTGGGTTTCCCCCGGGCTCTGCCCTGTTTCCTCTCACTATAATGCTGGCCGCCGCCATATTAGTGAAATATTCTTCAGTGCGGCGTAAGACACCAATCAAATAAATAAATAAATCAATCAAAAATATTTGTTACTAAATATTGCTATGTATGACAATGCATTAAGAGTTCAGATTTCCTTTTCCTTCTGTACACTTGAGCAGGAACATATATGACATTTTCTGATATCACTGATATTATATTTACATTTTATTTATACTTACATGAACCCTCGTCGCTCATTGTTTTGTAGGTAGTTATTTCAGTCTATCCATGCCAACTACTGTATTGGACATATGGCAACAAATATATGCCCTTTTTCACGTGGGTGAGGTTAACTGCGCTGTCGATTGGGCAAATCTGTATGGAACATACCCCATGTTCTTAGGTGGTCGTGAGTAGTATGATAGTCGTAAATCGCAGCAAGATTAACTCCTTGTTAGGGCTTAAGACTGAAATAAATTTGCCTTTGTTACAAAGTGGCATATTTACACGTGAAGAGCAGCTTACGGTAGGCCTAGTTGATGTTGTTGTTCTCCTTGCTCACAATCTTCTTGATATTGTTCTTTCTTGTGTCAAGTTTTGAAATGCACACGCGTTCTAATACTGCCCAGTTACACACCCTTTGTTTCATTTTAGTATATTTTCAAATTTGGTTGTGTATGGATAAAGGCAACAGTCAAATTATCGAAACGTCAGCAAAACATCAAACGTATATGTTGTTGTCGACACTCACCAGCTTGAGGCATGCTTAAGCAAAGGACCAGGTACGGTAAGGTGGAGAGTCGGCCCCAGAGAGCTACGATGGGAAAGTGCACATTTCAAAACCACAGCACAATTTTATAAGTTTCCAAATCAGAAGTATAAGCCTTGTTCGAATCACTCATAAAAGTTATACAATCATAAAAGAAATGGATGCTTAGTAATAACCCGCCAAAATGTATTCTCGATAAAACAAACGCCAATTTTTCGTTCAAAAGATGCATTATGTTTTTAATTTACAGTTTGAAGTGCACGTTAACTAGAAAAATATCTTTACTGTCATGTGTGGATTTCTACATCTCAGACAGATGCACGATCTTCCGAAGTGATTGGGATGCTGGTGACATTACAGTACCGTTACTATCAGGAATCTCACAATCAGATACTCCTTCGATAAGCAGGATCAGCTGTCTTGATTAGTTGTGAGAGAACAAAATCCTGTTTGTGTCTGAGCGTTTTCGCCTGTAGTCCATCCATACCATAATTAGTGACGTGAACCTATACGTGGGAGGGAGAGAGTTCATTCACGATTTTTCATCCGGGGTCATCCGGAGAGGGCAGGCATCACTGACTGTGTTCATAGCATACAATGTAAATAGTTACAACACACAGAGTAAAACCAGAGAAGCGACGACAATGTGATAGGTGGCAAATGGTCACATTTAACCGGTGAAATACCGCTTCCTTTCATTACACCTCGTATTTTATCGATAAAGTAGGCTGAAGCATTGTGCTAATATAGATCCTGTATTCTAGACCATTGATGTCTAATAAATTGCATCTAACATCACTGCGTACTTTTTTACCTAATTCTGCTTAAGCTATGATGCTAGGGGGTGTGCTACTATTTATGCATTACATGAACAGTTGGAATAAAACCCTGATTTAGGTAAACTAACAAGAGACCGTATTTCTCGCGTTACATGTAAAAATTTGCTAGCCATCTGCTCAAGCAATCCCCAAACGCAGATGTTCTTTTTTTCGTGTCATTCCCAAAACGACGTATAAGACAAACTACCAAAGAACTAAGAAAGTATATGAAGTACGAAAAGAGGACGGATCTGTGGGTCAAAACAGACATTCGTATACCAGACAACCAGCAAGGTCGTTTCAGGTTAATTCCTCAAAAACGACGTATAATACAAACCATCAATGAACTAAGAAAGTAAATAAGGCATGAAAATAGTACGGAATCATGCAAAGAGAAGCAGTCAACAGTTTTCAATGATGCTGAAAAAAAGACGTAAGGTATGTTCCAGGCGACTGAGTGAAATCAGTACTCAAATCGTGTACCATGATATAATATAAGTTGTTGGTGACAAAATATATATCTCAATTAAGTTTTGATTGCAATTGTTGGCGATCCAACTTGGCCATCTAATTCAACACGATGGATATACTGAAGCAGGGCTCGTGTTAAGGGGAATTCGACACATTCATCAACTAGAGCGCCAGAGATCCTGGACGCTCTGTCCATATTCACAACACAGAGAGTGAGGAATTCCTGGGTAGGTATGTACTTATACGGCATGAGCTTTTAAGAATCCACATACACTTGACGCCTGAATTTTTTTGTAGTTGTACAAGACTGTTCTAAAAAGACTCAAAGTAATTCTTGAAGTGCTTTCCCTTAAGAGAGCTGATATAAGATTGGTGATACGGTCTTCTGTCCCCACAATAAAACGAGTTTTGTATGGGGTTTTCTGCATTTTTTAAAACTCCAGTAAAGTTGTGATATGTCATAAATAAAACAGAACACAAATTCAGTCATAAATGAATAGTATAAAAATGCATTATTTATAAAAATAAAAGAGTTCAAATATGCAGCAATACCATATTTGGTGAAGTATGCACAAATATTCACTGAATGTTGTAATTCTGGGGAAGTACGCGAATGTACAATAATTACCAGGGCAATAATTAATCATGCATTATGGTTTGTGTTGCATATTTGTATAACCAAGCTATGGCAATATCACAAAATAGGTGTTCGGATTGTGATAAGAATATCAGCTCAATAATGAAACTATGATAACTTAAGAGGTGCGGAGTAGAGGCTGCAGATGTTTGCCAGTCTCAGTGGAAATGGTTTAAACTCCTGTACCCATTTCCGATGAACCAAGTTGTCCAAAAAAAAACAACTACAACTAATTCAGTATGTACTGCATTTTTTTCTTATTAATCTGTGCTCAGCTGCATTACCAGTATGTCATTATATATAAACCTTCTAAAAGCATTAGCAACCTGCGGATGGTCGTGGGTTTCCCCCGGGCTGTGTCCGGTTTCCACCCACCCAACATAATGCTGGCCACCGTCGTATAATTGAAATATTCTTGAGTACGGCGTAAAACACCAATCAAATAAATAAATAAGCATTAGAGTATGGTTTCAACAAATATGGTTTTAATGGAAATGCACCGTCATCTGAAAACACATTTAGTACAGTCTCCCCTCGTCCAGGAAGTGCTAAAGGGTAGTGGGGTATTTAGCGTATTCCGTTCTAAAGTCGAGTACAGTGATGAATTTGCAAAGATACTTGCATCACTTGATCTGTCATTAGCCCAAACATTTGCGTAAAAGAGTTGTAATTTGAATCAACAAGTGCAAGCAATAAAATGCAAGAAAAAAGATTTATAGTTGAAAAAGACGGATCCAGAATTTGCAGGTGCACACATGTTGCCATCAAATGCACCAAGGCAGTGGGGAAAATGCTATTGTTCTTCAAAACCATCTATAACCTTTTCCAATTAGCTTCAGTTGATGGAATGTGAAAGTAAGCAGGACAATGGCAATTATGAAAAATCGACCCTAATGATATGTTTTCCTGGGAACATCCAGCATAAAACGAGAACTTATCACCCTCGAGAATTTGGATATGGATGGGGGAAGCTTCAACTCAAATTACCCTACATGTACTTGTGCAGGAAAACCTGGCCCCAGGAGTAGAAGTTCTCACGCTGAAGACCTAGGCCTACATGCGTTCTCCCCCTAACTCTTCCCAATAAAGAGGAAGGAAACCGAAAATGTATTACGGAATAAAGTTCTCCAGGCACTTATAACACTTATAATCAATAAAACAGCGATGTTCGCAGAAGGAGAAAGATGAGCATTGTCTATTTGCTAAATATATTGCCAGTGAACTTGCTATGGTCATTGGAATAGGGAAAATCAGGAGCTAAAATTAAAGATATCAATATAATAATTAGATTCATTTTAATCGTAAGCATTACTTTTATTTTTTTTTTATTATCTGCTGAATCTGCATATTTAGACAACACTTTCGAAACAACACATATGTTTGTTACCTTATCAATTGTTCATTGATAAAATTCTCCTAAAACAAGCAAGCTCAGTTGGTTAGCTCGCTGGAGCAGCGTAATGACCCAGGAGCCTCTCACCAATGCGGTCGCTGTGAGTTCAAGTCCAGCTCATGCTGGCATCCTCTCTGGCCGTACGTGGGAAGGCCTGCCACCAACCTGCGGATGGTCGTTGGTTTCTCCCCGGGCTCTGCCCGGTTTCCTCTCACCAAAATGCTGGCCGCCGTCGTATAAGTGAAATAATCTTGATTAAGGCGTAAAACACCAATCAAATAAATAAATCAAACAAGCAATCCCTGTAAAGTAACCTGCCAATGCTGCTTTCTGTGTAGAGCTTTCTCTGCAACATGTTTTTTGTTTAAAATATTAGTCCATATGTACTGCCTATTCTTGTTCAATATTTACTTGCACGTACATGTACAGTACGTGATACAGTAATTTCATTACATATTTAAGTTTTTCTCAGTATCAGTTTATCCTTCTTGTAAATAATTGCCGAAGTTAAAATCTGTGACAACAATAATTTACTCCTGTAATTACACAGCACTGCGGGGTGCACTGTACCCAGTCTGTTAGATGGCACTTTTTGCATGTGTGAAAATAAAGATATATAGACAAAGAAGTGCGCACTTTGTAACAGGTGCTTGTTCACTGCACTATTTTTTATGATTTTCTGATCTGTTTTTGGAAAGGTAATCTGTGGAAAGCTAATCTGTGTTGGCTGAATTGTGAATGTTCTGTGTTGTTTACTTTTTTTAAGTGCCCACCAAAAACACCATGTAACTAATTTTAATTATATTAATTATATTTATCAATTTTGTTTCTACAACAATTACCCAATAAATTATATTTCAGTATGCAATATCCCGAATTTTGCGTAATATTTTATATACTCCATTAAATGCATCAAGTATTAACTTGATAAACTGGACATATTAATCTCCACACCACCACTGAATAAAAGTTAATGCAGGTAAACAGTATTTCATTTAATAAATTACCTTCAAGTACTCATACTTTAAGGAATAATACATGGTCTGCCAAAGTTCAGGAACAAAAAGGAGTTCTTAGGAGTTACTAGGAATGCGGTATAGATACTCCAAAGACTAGTAACTATCACCTGTGGTTATTTCCAAGAGATAAATTTTACTGTCATATTTTACTGCTATATACTGCAAAAGGTATATAAAATCTTTCTCAGTTATAAAGGTTATGACCAACATTGAATAGCTGTAAGAAATGCTCATTCGCTGAATTAATCTATCTGTAAATCTGTAAAATTCGTGACTGCAGCTGTTAGGCGTGAGCTGGTATTTCTGCAATAGACTACAGGATCACTCAAACGAGCAAGTTTCAACCTCCCAGTTGATGGGTAGGGCAAAGGTAAGGATTAAGATAGGCGATTGTGACCGAGTGTGTCAATTAATTATTATGAAACGACGTCAAGTATTATATGAAATGGAATCTAGATTTGTTTATTCTGAGAAAATCTGCGAAGGCTTTACTGTCCTCGTGTTCTAACAGTAAAGCGTAATAAGCCACAAGGCTTTTACGCCATTGCATTCAATGACGACCCCAGCACGAAGGCGTTGTTATTGTTTGCATTTTCTCAGACATTGCAACCAGAGCGGCTGATTCTGAGAGGTCATCGTCGCTATTGCTGTCATAAAATGTCGCCTTGATTGATAACTGCTGCTCACTTGCACAGCAACAATGGAAAGAGAGGGGGCGAAGACGCACACAACTCGCTGACGTGTGAACGCCGTGGACATACGTCTTTTGACGTCCAATTTACGATCCACTCACCGTGCGTATTGATACCCTAAATTATGAAGAAGCACAATGCAGAAAGTGACACAATTTAATACCATACAGTTTTGACAAATGCTAAGAACGTGCCATAGCGTCTGCATCAAATTCATTGAGTACAAGGTTGGTGATATATGTTCTTTAATAAATATAGACAAAAATGTAAGCTTAAGAACATGTGTGTCTGTTCAGCAGTGGATATGCTGTAATACTTATGTTCCACCCCAGAGGTGGTTTTAGTTTGTATCACCTTTCTGTTTACTTCATTGAAAGATTGACTGAAGACAAACGGCATATAAAGATTAAAACCAGAGCAGCGATGACTGGGCGAGATTTGGCAAATTGTCACGCGTAACCGGTGAAATACGGCGCCTTTGTCAGTTTACCACAGTCAGTGTTTTATTTCAACTGTTCATGTAAATGTAAAAATAGTAGCAAATTTTACGCCCTCTGGCACCACGACTATAGCAGATTGAAGTCGCAAAAAGTGCAATGATGTTAACCACAATCTATTCGACGACACTGGTCTATGAGTAAAACGGAATGACATAGCTGAGGCCAAATGATTTCATGAGAACTTTGTACAGGATAACAAACTAGGGCGCTTATCGCCACCCAGTTCCCGAGAAAATTGGAAATTCTGTAAATTATCTGTTTGATGACTTTGGCTTACATCTCCTTTCTAATTTGAAATAGGAATGAGTGAGACAGACTTGGTAAGAAAATGTGACTCAACGCTTCTGGTTTTTTAGGGATACAGAATGCTCACCAAGGCGTAGCTGATTTACAGTACCAGTGAGGGAGTCTTGACAATGAAAAAAATCAAAGGACAAGGGTATACGTCAAGCGATATTGCTCAAATTGCTATAATATGAGTAAACAACACAATAGACATCTGTGTCCATCTAAAATGGCTGTGCTGCAATCTGTTGGATGCTTGCTTAGAGCTCCAGACGATAAGATAGCATACACATAGTCTCACTCATCTTCATACCTCCATCACAGCAAGCAAATTCTTACTACGTTTTTTAAATTGCTGTCGAACGGGCTCAAAGTGCATGTGAACGGAGTGGTCGTCCTAGCAACTTTTCACGGTCTTTACTTGAACCACGGACGGGCTTGGATGGAAAGGGTGCTCGAGAACTTCGACCCTGCTCAAAATTTTGAAGGAGGCTATCCCGTTCTGCAGTTGGACGGAATGACAACATACTTAAAAGGAGATGGACGTACTTCGACCCAACTAAGGGAGGTTCAGCCGGACATCAATAACAGTACGTGTACACACCCACGGGGTCCGTTTTATACCTCGTTCGTAGACAGACCCAACTCGTCCCAACTCGTTGACTTGATGCGTGCCATATTTTAACATCATTTTGCCAATGTTACACTTTCTGCGACGACCACATCCCGTTATTCGAGCTTTTTTGGACAACTACTTTGGTGTGACAATATCATTAGAAAGGCTTCGAAAGTGGGTTTAGTTTTGACATAACACAATATGCGGCGTGTATTGCTATTTTTGCTGAATGTAGTCACTTTTCGTTTTCTTTCCAGGATTGTAAACAGGCAAGAAACCAAATATTATAGGTAATATACATGAACGTCTGACCATTTCTGAGCTATCACATTGTCTTGTAGTCTTTATATAAACTGTCAAAAAAGAAATGCAACCCCTGTCCTCGGATATCAAAAATTCGTTCGAATAAAGTTATTCCTTCCAAACTAAATTTTAGCCAAATGTAATGAAATTATATACGTTTTTAATGAAGATTACCATCCAAACAACTGCCTTTTCCCTCCTTAGTGTATTTTATTGCTTATGACGTCACAACGCATGGACTGACCCTGTTGACGTCGCACACAGAACCATTCACCTGCAAATCATGTCAATGGCAGTTATAGTGTGGGGCTGTATAAAAGCCCATGTGCTTTCGTATTTTATTCATTCATTCGTCGACGAAAGGCAGTCGGTAAAATACCGCGACTGAGTGCTGCCGACCGAAATATCGCCATTGGTCGTCTTCAAGCCGGAGAAAGTTTTGGTACTATTGCACGACACCTAAATGTTCACAAAACAACGATATCCCGACTTTGGAGCCGTTACAACAACTTTAATTCGATCAACGATCGCCCGAGAAGTGGAAGGCCAAGAATCACGACCCCACTTCAAGATCGGTACATCCGGGTCCTTCACCTGCGTAATTTGCCACACAAATACCAGGTTTGAGGAGAGTTTTGGCTCAAACGATTAGGAACCGTCTGAAAGAAGCGGGTTTACGTGCCTGTAAACCAGTTGTTGGACCTGTACTACGCCCCTTACATCGACGCCTACGACTCAGGTGGTGTAACAACGTAAGGATATGGACTTTACAAAACTGGAGGCGCATCTTGTTTTCTGATGAACCCCGTTTTCTTTTGACACGTCACGACGGAAGACAGCGTGTGTATAGGAGACGTCATGAACGCTTTGCGCCCATCTGCGCCTGGGAGGTGGACAGATTTGGCGGACGTTATGGTTGGGGAGCCATCTCGTACAACCAGAAATCAGATTTGGTGATCGTTCCAGGGAACCTGACAGCCCAACGTTACATCAATCACGTGTTACAGCCTCGCCTTCTCCCGATTATTGACCGACAGACACAGCTTTTTCAACAGGACAACGCCAGGCCTCATACTGCACGTGCAACAATGAACTTTCTGCAGGATTCCAACGTCAATGTCTTGCCGTGGCCCTCTAAATCACCAGACCTCAACCCTATTGAACACCTGTGGGGTACTCTGGATCGACACGTGCGTCAACGTCAGCCAACGCCACAGACGCTTCAACAGCTCGCCGTTGCGTTACAGGAGGAGTGGAGGGCCATTCCCCAGGAGAGAATCCGGCGTCTTATCCGTTCTTGTCCAAGGAGATGCCGTGCAGTGATTGCAGCTCGTGGTGGTCAAGCGAGATACTGAGGAAGAAAAAAGTTGTGCCGTCCTAAAACTAAATATTAAAATCTCTAAAATACGGGGGTTGCGTTTCTTTTTTGACAGAGTTTACTATACATGCCCACGTCAACGTGGATTTGGTCTTAGTGTGAAATGCTCTTTGTAAATTGGCCTTCAAGCATCCTGCGGATGAGCGTGGGTTTCGCGCAAATAACACTTTAGTCAGTATTTTTGAAAAGATAATGTTTATAGCATTTGCTATACACAGTCTACGTCGGTGTTTTCATTGGGTGCCTTTTATGAAGGCGCCAAGTTTGTGTGAATGTAAGAACTGACATTGTGCTTTTATATAATGGAGATATAAACAAAGAAAACAAAAACAACTAGTGTTAAAAATTTCAATCACACTCCATTTCCTTGGCCACCCGTTTCGGTTTAAACACGTGTTGGGTTATGGCTGCTCTCGCTGCTTGATACATGTCTTCGAATCTCTGGAAACACGTAGTGTGGGTTTACTCTTAGATTTTAGAAATTCCACATCGTTTGATAGCATTCTAATTGTCCTTTTAGCGGAATTAGATGTACTTCCAGTTTGTTGAAATCATCTGACCTTCCACTAAAATTACATAAACGGCTTTGTGCGTCTTTTTGGAAATCGTGAGTTTCTTCCTAAACGCTTTAATTTAATCAGGCTTTCGTTAGCAGAGAATAGTTTTGAAATACTTTGCTAAACACGAATGAATGAAATCAAACATGAGGGTTTTGCAGTCAAAACTTGCCAACAAGCAGTGAGAAAGCCTAAGCTAACCGATAAAATTGTCAAGTAGTTCTGGAGATACCTTGCAGACAAGCAGCCAGTGATAATCAATAAAATACAGAAACATGGACAGAGAAGCACTAAATTCTAATTAGTATTAACGTTCTCACAACAAAACATGCAGCGGGAAAAAGTGTCACTAATTTATAGATAACAAGATATTCTAGGCTCCACGCTCGTGTATTACGAATAGACTGTTATATTTGTTGTTTTTGGCATTCTGGATGTTTCAGTTGAGTACGTTTGATGGAGAATCAATGATGCAGTTTTTTTTTCAATAATCAACTTAAGACGTAGATTATCAATCAGCAGACATCGGTGGACATATACAGTGACTGCTACTTCAGAGATGAGTACATGGTTTAAAAAGAATCATTTTGTGCATGTTCTTCAGACGATTCGCGTTAAGTACATTGCTATCGCCTCAGAACTGAAATTATTCCTTTCCTCATAAAAACATAGTAAAACTGAATTGAGTTTATTCCCTATCCAAAACTGGTTTCACCACGGAAGAACCTTCCAGGTAATGCAATTCCATAATGATACCATTTAACGTAAAAAGCACACTAGGTTTCCGGCGTTACCTAGGGCAAAGTGCACTGAGATATTTGAAATTAATGCTGCTCTGCCTATATTATATCCACACACAGCTATCTATTTCATTGTACCGCGTAGGAAACTCAGGAAAATTTAATACATTGGCTATACACATTTTTGTGTAAATATTTATGTGTAGATATTTGTGGGAAGGTGCAAGCCGTTGCATCTATGGAACATGGTGTGAATGGCGCCTATGGCAGAGCGTAGGTCGACTTGCGATCGTAAGCATCTCGGTAATAATTAATATACGCATAGCGCATCACAAGATGCATCTCAGGGAGCAACTGTAATCAACTGGACGCAAGCACGCCTAGATCGACGGAACTGGGTACAATTGGATACCTCGAATTGTACAAAAAAGTAGAACATTTTCAACTCGGAGCGCTTAGTCAGCAGTTGTCGGTGATCGCGTAGATCGACTAAAGCCAGTACGCGATCGTATGCTCCCAGTTGCTTCCATTTGCTCCTAGTTGCTTCCAGTGGCCAAAAACCCAGTTGCTCCCAGTCATAAGGTTGATCTACGCCCGGCTTTCATATTTGCTAAACGGTTGTTGTCGGCAAAAGAGGCGACGGATAACTTCAGCGTTGTCGAAACTGCACTTTGATTTACGACGTTAATATCCAGATCACTGTATAAAAACAGCTGTTTTAACTTGTGCATGTGCATATATGCATACGTACAGATTATTAAGAAGGTACAAAATGTAGGCGTCAGATTTGAAAATTGCATACACTTTGTCAACTCTGTAAAAAATGAGACCCCCAAAACAATAGTAGACGTTGGCACTCCCTGCATTTGTGCTTCTATATTAAATATGATAACAAGCATTTCAAGTAATTCTGCACCGGTGACGTCTCATGTATTGAATGAACTAAATCTGGGGGAGAGGGCAAGGGCTAATTTGCTGTTATTTAAACATTTACACGAGCAGTGGGAATAAACCCTTTGACTGATGTAAATTAGCAAGAGGCTGTATATTTGACAGATTTCGTGTGAATATTTGTCAACTATCACAATGTCGGTGTTCAGTTTTCTACTCTCTTTACCGCAGTCTTTCATATCGCTAGCTCTTCAGACTTAAGCGTCGCACGTCTCATTGATCGATTAATTCATTGACTATTGATGACTTTTTACTCAACATTGTATACCATGGTGCGCAGGTTTGTTTGTGAAAAAACCCGTATTGCACCGGGGTAAGCCCCCACCACTTAGCAAGCATCCATATCTGATTATTGATCATATTTGGACAGATAAACATTCATTAAAATAGATCTCGTGTTTGCACTACCGTCAGCAATCCAACCCACGGGAAGGATATATATATTTTTTATTGCGACAGATGATGTTACCTCGTTTTGGACTTTTATATGCGAACGTCATATTTGGGTAATCTATCCGTCGAAATAGACACTCGTTTACCAGCCGTCAACCAATAAGAATGTTCCAGGTCAATAATCGCAAGGCCAATTCCCAAAAACGACGTGTAACACAAACCACCAAAGAACTAAGAAAGTATATAAATTACGAAAATGGGACGGAATCATGCAAAGAGAAGCAGTCAACAGTTTTGATGATATTGGAAAGACGCAAGGTATGTCCTAGGCGACTGAGTGAAATCAGTACTCATTAAGTCCGTCAGCAAGTTGAGCTTGGTTGTTTAAATAATTCAATAAACAACAGTAGCACAGCGTTTGTTGAAAGCCTGTATCAACTCTTGGATGCCGGCAAATGTTTTCACTCATGCAATAGTTGTTTTGTCATTCTCATGGCACATCCAAATTCCAAAAATGTCACAGCGCCTGGATTTCCATTGTGCTATATTCACAATGAATATAGAACCTGTTACCGAAACAGGTGATGGACGTCACGAATACAAGAGGGGCAATTGCACACAAAAGATGCAGCACAGTTTAGCATGCGTCTATATTGCATTTTTATACTCTTTAATGCGTTAATCTCGCGTGAGATTGTTTTATCGACTAAGTAAGGGAGAAACTTGTATGAAGCTGCCGCATAATTATGTGTACATCATACACAGTAATATGAATGTATTAAAACACGACGATTACAAAATCAGAATCTTATCAGAAATGGTGCATTCCTATACCAGAGGTACAAATTATCGGAACCGCTTCGGAAATCGGGTCTCGAAATCGGGAGACTTGTGGTCATATCGGTTAAGATAACCTGGAATCCTCTATCAAATTAACTAATTGTTACAAGAGAGGTAATTAACAGGAGGCGGACAGGGAGAAAAGTATTACTTTATTATTATTGTTTTGGGGGTTTTTTTTGGAAGGAGGGGTACGCCGTACACAAGAATATTTTTACGTGTACGATTGCTGCAGGGAGAAACCAGCGACCCTCCTCAGGCTACTGCAAACTTTCTCATGTACTATCAAAGAAGAATCAAACATGAGCTGGACTTAACCTCACAGCGATAGTATAGTGTGTGTTGGTGGTTTTTCGGACATCTAAGAAACGTCGTAATACCAAAATCAGACCAAAGGCTACCTCGTATGATATATAAACACTGAATCTCAAATACCTTGGTATGACATGGTCACTGAATAAGTTTCATGTATTTTGCAGGATGTGGAACGCAACAAATAGGCTGGTAAAACCTAAGTTAGAGTGGTTTTAGTTTTGGCGGCGGTGTTGCACGTTGGTATTGATGACCGAGCTGTAAACATCATGTCGTAAAACCCAGTGAAAAGTTGTTTGCACCGAATCCTTGTCTTTTTAAAGCTTTATCCCTTACGATCTGTACTTGTAACGGTTGACTCGATTTATTGTTTTTTCGCCAGTATGCAATATCTGTTATTGGGAACAAGTGGTAATGAGTCACTCGTGCGTTAACTCAAAACGCAATTGCTTCCAGGAAATTAATCATCGCCAATTCCAGGCATCATGCAAGTGGGTTGTTGACTTTACGCTTGGTGTCACAATTAACCGGCTGCTGGGAAGTCAGGGGGGATAGGTTCCTTCCTTGTACTATGGCACGCTCTCTGGCTCTTTGCACAGCTTCGTGCTGATAGCAGAGGTATAAATATGTCTCGGCGATATGATAAGTTGCGTTAGAGTGTTGGGAACGGTCTGGATTGCTTGCTAATGACATTAATGAGTCATATCAATAGCCTGATATCACAACGTCTTGTACAACGTGTCTAAGTGTATCACATTTAATACGAGTATAGCGGGCGTGTGAGTAAATATGTACGATCAGCCAAGAATCACTAGCGCCTTGCTTAATATAATATGGTGATTTCATTTTATTCCTTGGCTTGGGACACATGCTTATTCAACACGATGCACGCTCTCTCTCTCTCTCTCTCTCTCTCTATATATATATATATATATATAGAGAGAGAGAGAGAGAGAGAGAGAGAGAGGGAGAGAGAGAGAGAGAGAGAGAGAGAGAGAGAGAGAGAGAGCGTGCATATATATATATATATATATATATATATATATATATATATATATATATATATATATGGGGGCCTCCGTGGCTCAGTCGGTTAGCATAATGACCCAGGAGCCTCTCACCAATGCGGTCGCCATGAGTTCAAGTCCAGCTCATGCCGGCTTCCCCTCCGGCCGTAAGTGGGAAGGTCTGCCAGCAACCTGCGGATGGTCGTGGGTTTCCCCCGGGCTCTGACCGGTTTCCACCCACCATAATGCTGGCCGCCGTCGTGTAAGTGAAATATTCTTGATTACGGCGTAAAACACCAATCAAATAAATAAATCAAATATATAATGTGCATCGTTTTGAAACGGTAAGCAAAATGCAGTTAGAATACTTTTCTAATTTATAATGTTAAACTCCATAAGCCTGGTTTCATCTCTAAGAACTCATTAAACTCATTATCTCGGGCGATGTCATAATTATTAAAAAAAACAACTGGCACCCTGACCAAAGGACGTGATTTACAATGGCTGCGCCAACATTTGGTTAGAAAACCACGCAGTAGCACAGGCCTCAGCGAATAGACTATATTGTTTTCGAATAACAGAATTTCCCATCATCCAAGTCTTAAACTGCTGTGAAATCATATACCACAAGAGATAAAAGAAAATTCTTTTTTTTATATTATAATAAAACTTGTGAGTAATGTCAAATATGTCAGTTTCAGACATATGGTTTAGATTACACGATGGCAGTTTAGCTAACTGTGGTCGCCCTTCGTCAAAGCGGGATTGTACTAAATGGCAATCTGAACTGGACGTCTCATATCAATTACATATGTTCTAAAGTTTCTCGAAACATAGGTCTCATTAAACATATCTCATCAAGTGTTAATAAATCTACCCTTATGACACTATACATTTCACTCATCTATCCCTACTTGTCTTTTGCCAACGACCTTTGGGGAAATACATACACCTCATATTTATCACCACTTTTTCTCCTTCAAAAGCGCATTGTCCAAATCATATCACACGCACCACGGCGTGCACGTACAGCACCTCTCTTCAAACAGTTAAACATTCTAACATTCTCCCAAATAAACAAGTACTTACTGGCCTTGTGGGCATACAAGTTTATCCATCAACCATTCCTACTTCCTATTGCTTTCAGGGCCCACGTCACTTGACTTAGGGATATTGACCAATATCCAACAAGGAATTAATCATTAAACCATCACCAGCCCTTTTTCGCACAAACTTGTCTAGATATACGATTAAATGTATGACCCCAAGAGTGTGGAACAGTTTCCGAAATACATTAAAATGTAGAACATGATATGCTGGGCAATTGAGCAAGTGTGACAAATTTTTCATTTTATCTATATAGTATAACTCTTATCTGAACCTAAATATGACCAAACATCGACTATGTATTGCTCTCTCTTTTTTAAAAAAATATATATCCCTCCAGGGATAGAACAAGCCTGAAATAAGCTTTATTCCCGCTGTAAATCAAGACTGTGTGTAACCATGTCCATAATTATTGTTTGGGTGAATAAAAGAAAGAAAAAAAAAGAAAGAAAGCATTAAAGTCCGCCTAGTATCCAGCATGGCAGTGACTCTTTAAATAATTATGACGTCACTCGAGGTAATGGGCTGCTGTGCGGTTAATATTATGAGTTAGAAAAAGTGCTGTAACTTCTTCTTCTGCGCAAGACTATTGACTTCCAACATATCCATATAAAGAGCTTTGTGATTTTAAGTGTCACTGACAAAAGGCAAGTTTGGTAACGAGTATGACTGATTTTACAGCTGGTTGAATGAAAATGGAGAAAATTGAGCAGATGAAGGTTTAAGAAGAGGTGTCATTTGTCCGTCTTCAACACAGTGAGTCAAGTGATGGGTAAACTGATGTCCACAAAGGTTGGCGAACATTTTTCAGAAGTCACGTGGTAAGGACTGTTTTTATTTTGAACGACAAAATGGTTTGAGCTCGAAAGTATCCAGTGTTAAATCTATTGCTACATTTTGTACTAGACTCTTAAAGTTTACTCAAGTCCACCCTTGACATCGACTCCCTCGAGCGTGTTCATAGAGAATCTACCTTTTCCACCTCTCGTTTAGAAATACATGCATTTAATCTTTATGTTCTTTAGAATGAATATTTATCACCAATTCCTGTTGGAACAATACTTGTTTTCACTGTATTTGTTTTCTAAATCGATATCAATTATTCAATTAACATGTCTGTTGGCATAAATAGCCTTTGGCTAATGTTTATTTGTTGCAACCAACCGACGTAGAACAAAAAATTTAGATTTTAGTCCGTGTCAAGAACAAAGTATTGGAATAATGAAATCAGTAATTAAATACATGTAAACTGTTATTTTAAGAGCAAAGACCAGAAACCAACTAAGCATGAAGATATGTTTTCCTTTGAAGAATGGTAAAAAAATAGATGGAAATCTTGATATTTAATATTTCACAGCCTATTGATGCCTTCGTTTAGTATGTCCAAAGTGTAATAGCCACGTTGTCATAACACAATTGGTGCGTCCTCGCGTTATACGGACTAACTTATACGGACAAAGACCAAATCCAGATGTTGACAACATACTCTAACTATATGTGGTGTCATATGTGGTCTCATTGTCTGGTCTCATGTGGTGTCATGTCCTGTTCATTATCTGGTCTAGTGGTGTCATGCCTGGTGGCATTATCTGGTCTGTGGTCTCATGTGGTGTCATTTCTGGTCTCATTATCTGGTTTCTGGTCTCATGTCATGCCTTGTGTGGTCTCATTATCTAGTCTCTGTTACTGTGTGTCCAAGACGAGAAAGGGTAACAAGTTGACATTCAGTCGTCTTACGTGCACTACAGGGTGATAGCGACGTTATTACCAGGAACAATAAGATTATTAAAAGGGGCAATAAGAGCTAAGCAAAAAATAAAAGAAAAAAGCGCTAATGATATACGTATAGCCATGCATTTATACACTTTTTACCATCAAAGTAGCACTGAGGGAGATTATATTAGTTATGACTTGATTTATGGTTTGTTGTTGTTGTTGTTTTGTTGTTTTTATCGTTCAGTGGCGACTGTGGTATGGTCGAATTTCCCATTGTTTTAATGCAACGAATGAGTACAAAATTACCAGTTTCCCAACAAAGCAAAAGACTTTATGTTGTAGTATTTTATAGTTACAGCTTAGCTGGTAAATACTTAAGGCGGAAAAGATTCTGTTGTCAAACTTTTTGTGACAGGCTCTTGTTAAAAATCCTATTTGTTATGTAGTCCTTGGAGATTTTTAAGAGTAACGTCTTACAGGACGGTCAAATGCTAAAAGCTTAACATTTAGGTAAACAGACTATTATCTTTGACCCGAGACTAACATGTGACTGATATGTACGTAATTTTATGGTGCTGAAAGCTTAGCCGTACTTCGTAAGCATCGCAAAGTCTTACATTCATTAAAATGGGACGTTAAGACGGGCCTCGCGGTAGCTGAGACTTGAACGTTATTAGTTGCGCTTATTATTTTAGCCTTGGTATGACATCCATCTGGGAATGTCTCAGAAAACCGTTTAATGTGATGTAGAATTAAGCACATTTGAACACAATTCCCAGGGTATGTGACCAGACGGTACGACACGAAAAGTAGAACACTTTAGGGATGAAGGTGTTTATTACAAGCCTCACTGAATATGTCTGAGCCATGTTAACACATGCTAAAACGTATGGTCGCTGATAGCGACGCCGTGAAAGGCTTGGTATTATTAAAACCGCGATCTTCGTGCCTAAGCGGGTCCAAGCGTTCAAAATTTCCGACGAGGTGTTAAAATGCCATACAGCATTTTGATTAATTCTAGACCAGTGACGTTTAATAAATTACAATTAACATAACTGCATTTTCTTACCTAATTCATATTAAGCTATGGTGTTAAGGGGCGTGTAAATTGCTAGTATTCATGCATTCACATGAACAGTTAGAATAATTAAAGTGTGACCAATTTATATTTTCATACTTAATTCAGCAAAATTGAGCGTTTAAATCGGTTTAAAAATATGATTAAACCTAAGGCAATTGATTCAGCCGCTCCTAATTTCAGCTATTGATATAACCTCTGTAAATGCCAAATCAATACTACACCCCACCCGTTCCTGGAATTTGTGGCCATGGCGCGCTGACCAGGCCTATGAAAGTGTCACATCTTCACTTTGTGTTACTTATTTTACGATTTGTAAGAGAGGTGCGGTTTCTTGTTATCCCTTGTTTAGTGTTTCTTGTTTAGTGCAAGTGCTTCATTTTCTGTTCACCCACTCTTCAATATACCGACAAAGTGGAATTACCGCACATAGCTGCTCTCCGAAATGTCATGCAGTTTAGCTCACAGATGCATTACTATATACTTGAATGCCTTTGTCGTGTGATTTAAAATTGCGTTTTGTGTGTGATTTGACATAAAATTGAATTTGTTTTTTGCGTTGTCATGTTGTAACATCTTAGCGGGAAGTTTATATCTATAATGTTTATGGCGGCTGACTGTCACTCATTGCTTGCATGGGGACTTTAACTAGAGACAATTAGCCACACCAGGCAAACAAAGCAAGAGACAAATCGGGCTTCGTTTCTTTTTGGTGATATATAAGCATGGAATGTTGGTCATTGGTTCAGTACTTTACGCGGCACCCATTATACGATCTTACTTCTGACGCCCTGATCTATATTTGGAGGGAAACTCTATCATTTTGAAGACTTTGTAGTTGTTAGAATACTGTCCTTCCAGTGACTAAAATCACAATACCTCATTGCCATACAACAGGATCATCGTTTATCTGATTGCTGTCACACGGCATTATATAAATCTTGCATCTCTTAGCCTTATGCATGCTATCAGGAGAACTGTTGTGTGAATTTCTTATCAATGCCGTCATCCGTAACATGTCGTGATTGGAATCTTAACAGAGAATCTAAGTCCACATCACAACAACACCGGGAAAGTTATGATGTCGGTAGTTTTACACAAAGCAATGATAAACAATAGTCTTGCATGAGCACGAACTTGCATGTGGATGTAAATCGTGTTTTAAACGCACTTATTTGTTCCCAGAGTTTGTGCTAGACAACTGTTTACACGTACAAAACCTTATGTCATCTATTGTTTTGAGATGAATGCGCTCATGCAGAGTGTGAGATACTTAATTGGACTAAACTTTAACGGCTTTGGAAGGACACATTTTAGATCCTGTCAATGTCATTGTGCAAGGGGACTTTACGGTAATAAGCGATCGAAAATGCTCGATCGACTGTTCAAGAAGTCTTACATGCACATGTGCACTTGTTGAAGGTTACATGTCCAACAGCGCGAACAATATAAAAGACTACTGTATCGAGTATGAAACCAGAGCAGTGTGATAGTTGACAAATACACCATGTGCATGAAATATCTGAGTAACTTGCCGGAGGTACTATATGTGGTTTGGTTGCTTTTTCATAAGCACATAGAAATGAAAGATGAAAAGTTATTGACCATGGTGTTAAACAACTAATACATAAATAAATGAATAACGCTTCTGACCGATTTAAGGCAGCAGACAACTCTTGGTAAAATTTCATTAGTCTTTTTTTTCTGCCAGCATGATAAGAGCAAAATTTAGCTTACACCGTAGATCGATTTTCACGGAGCATACTTTTAATGGATTCTCTCATATCCGAAGATGTATTTTTTTGTCTGATAAAGTCAGGCCGCTTAGGTTAGAACGCCTAATGGTTAGAACGTCTGCCTAGAAGTCAGGAAATCCGGGTCATACCAAAGATTTAAAAATGGTACTTGTTGCTGTTTCGCTTGTCACTCAGCACTGAATGGTTAGAAAAGGGAAACCGAACTGGTTCTCCCGGTGTCAGTATATTGTTCCTTGTTGGGTTATCATGTCTGGTGTCCACGGCATAATACTTAGGCGGCGGCAGCACTTAATCGACATGGACTCGTCCTGCCACAAGCATACAGGCATTACAATTCAAGCATGCATACATACAACAAAGACAGATCTGTTGTAGTCACCGTTCATAATAACAGGTTGCTTTCCAGGTCTAAATTAACACCTGGTTGCAGCCTGCCTGTTGTTTAGTAGCAGACAGCTCTGACTTAAGTACCACTGAACGTGGAGCTAGAACGTCCGCTTCCCAGGTGGAATTCTCGAGTTATCGCCTTTTGTCTGACATGTCAGTGACTATAAAATCTGTAATATCCGTCAAAAGCAAAAGACACGACAACTTTCTCCATCAGGGTATAAACTTTTCTTATTTTTTTATTTAGTATGCTTTTGGTATGCATTAATACAACGAAGAGTTTTGGTCAAAAGAAAATTTGATTACCTTTATCTTTGATTTTTGTATTTTTTGACAGTTTTTTTACTGATGTTTATGACAAATGCATTAGGTTCTTTTTGCTTTCCTTAATAATCTAGCTGTATAGATCTAGACCTCGCACGATAGCAGTTGTTCGCAAATTGTAAAATTTATATTTCGTGACCAAAATCACCCCATAGCAAAATCAATATATATTTGTATTTTGTTAGTTTTACTTTCACCAGGTAATGCCCTAAAAACCGAGTCAATGCAATTTTTGAGCATCTTCTTAGGTAATTTTGGTGGTCCCAAAGGCCTCTCTAGTTAAGTTCCATGAGCGTTAATCCCTGGTCACCTGATCGGCGTCACACCACTGGACTCACAGGTTCTCAGTGTCTTGGAAGAGAAGACTATAGTCAAGTGGTTAAAACATTTTCTTTTTATTAACCGAGTCTAAGGAAACGTGAATTCAATCCCATTCTCAAACAGGCATTTTTCAAAACTCTCCTGCTTTCACTACCCTTTATTTTATTTATTTATTTATTTAATTGGTGTTTTACGCCGTACTCAAGAATATTTCACTTATACGACGGCGGCCAGCATTATGGTGGGTGGAAACCGGGCAGAGCCCGGGGGAAACCCACGACCATCCGCAGGTTGCTGGCAGACCGTCCCACTTACGGCCGGAGGGGAAGCCAGCATGAGCTGGATTTGAACTCACAGCGAGCTTTCACTACCCTCATCAATATTACATATGTCACATGTAATAAAAAAGTTGGCCAGTAATTTCTGTGGTTTACTCGAACCATTCCGGTTTCCTCCACTGTAATAAAGAAAATAATTCATGGAGAATGGCGTTGAACACCTGTAATAAAAACTCCCTAATTAGGCTGCTGCTTTAAATCAGGAGACATTCAGACTCATACCTGGCATATGACGGTGCGGTGTTTCTTCGTTTTCACAAAGTCCATAAACCGCAGACCGCCGTCGTATTAGTGATACATTCTTCAGCATGATATTATATTGAGGATTTGCATTGTGAAGGTTGAATATTGAGTGAGAGGTGAAATTATCATTTCCACCTTTCACAAGAAAATATTTATGATATTCTGCCTTCACTGTTCAAAATTCATTTCATTATTTATATTTAAACAATATCGTGATTTTGTGTATTTGAAAAAGTTTTTTTGGCTGTAGACTTTCACAGACTTGTGTATTCAGCGTGACATCGCACATGACGTCATGTCTTGTTGCTTGACGTAAAAGTTGAATTTAACTCAGCTTGTAGTATGACGCCATTCTGCTAATCTCGGAATGGAACGTCATAAAACGAAACTGTTTCTTTCTGACGTCATGGCGTCAGGGTGTGTAACAAGAAAAGTGATATCTAACTCTAGCCAGTGGGATATGACTTTTATCATGGAAGGAAGTCCTAACATTTCACCTTTTATATAAATAATAAAGAGAGCAAAGCCGTGCATAAAGGTCAAAAATGGGACCCAATGCATTCTGAGAAAGGATAGGGAGGAAAAAATTTGTAACAAATCCCTTGGAATTGGGCAATGGACGTCTTTGTAAGAGGTATTTCATCAAAAAAACGTTATTACCCCATGTCAGTTTTACACAGCCTTCCATGCGTGCCTCGATAACAAAAGAGCCCCAAAATAGGTGCGTGTCACATCTGGTAAGAAGTTCAGCTCGGATTAAGATATTTGTATGGACGCCAGTATAATATTCTGGTATCTGTCTGTCAGATTTAACGACGATTGCTTCCTGTTGGTCGAAGACCTAGTACCCATTAACCGTCAAAACGTCAATTTGTGGATAAAATGAATCACTGAAATTAATAATCTGGCTTTCACTCAGGTCGTCACGCAACCACCCCAATGCATCAGTCAATGAATCAATCAATTAAGGGCGTAAAGTTTTCGAACAGAGAGAACACTATTTTCGTTTTAATTCCTCCAGTAGTAACCCCGAGAGACAAATGCAAAATAACCCATAGCGTTTTTCGAAACCAGTCACAAACAGATAAATGAAAGATTACTAACCAATTTCACACTACTTCATCAATACTAACACGAAAACTGGGCGATTTTATTCCGTTTTTGCAATGTTTATTTCTAACAAAGTATATAAGCTGGGTGCCTCGGCGCGTCTTTCACCACTTCCATTACAGATCTAATGACCCTCATTAGAGTTCAGTTCATTATTAACTATGATAGTTGTCATAATTATGGATATAACGCAGGGAAAGAAAAGGAACTAGAGGGTCCAGGACTTGGTCAGAAGCATGTAGATACCTTTCCCTTATGGCCAGGCAAACGTACAATTAAATGCATTTACTGATGTTGCAGTGATTGCCATTTGTTTTATTTGTTTAATTGGTGTTTACGCCGTACACAATTTTAGGTATGGCAGATTTATTCAGGCGTAACAAAAGCCGAAGGGTTTAACCTTAGAAAGCCTATTTCCACTATCCTCCAAGCAACATTGGTTCTGTATTCCCTCAAGGTGTGTCCTATATTTGTGAGAGGCAAGTGATCTCAAACGAATTTCATGTAAGACCATGCCTCGATGCAGGCATGCACGTGACGGTGACGGCATATACTCACTAAGGCTTTTGAAAATGGTGGAGGCGATAAGATATCAAAAAATCGCTTCCCGAGGATGGGACTAAACCAAGTTCAAATTTGAACTTCAAGCGTCAAATCATACATCGGTATACCACCAGCCGTCAAACAAGATGGACGCCCCAGATCAATAATCGCAAGGCCAATTTCCAAAACAACGCCCACCAGCAGAGGATTGAGGAAGTGTATAAAGTATGAAATGCAGAATCATGCTAAGAGAAACAGTCAGTAGTTTTCAGTGATGGACGAACAGTGGTCTATACATGTTCTATATGCTGTGTTCACATCACTTTTAATAACGTCACAAAGCAATGCCTAAACATCAGGTCTCGGAGATGCTTATTTTACCACAAGAATCCAAGATACCGGAACACAATATCAAAAGACTCGTCACAGCACACTGCAGTATATGGTAAATCCAAGACAGCGAGAACAAGTGGCATATAGTCACACATAACCAGTAAATACATACCAGCCGTCAACCAATCCCCAAACCGACGTATAACACAACCCACCAAAGAACTACAAAGTATAGAAAATACGAAAGTAGGACGGAATCATACAAAGAGAAGCAGTCAGCATATTTCAATGATGTTGGAAAGACGCAAGGCATGTTCTAAGCGGCTGAATGAAACCAGTATTCAGATTGTGTACCATCCTAGAATATAAGTTGTCGATAACAAAAATATGTATCTCAGTTGCCCATTGACTGCAACTGCTCATATATCGAATGTGACGAGGTCATTCAACACGATGAATATACAGGTACCAGTTCAAGGTTAGCGGAGCCTGACACAATCATGAAGCAGAGCGCCAGACTTTCTGCACGCTCTGACCATATTTACTTACAAGAGATTTATACTCATTGTAAAATTTAAGAAACTTGGAGTAAAGGCGTTTGATGGAATAACCTTGACACACTAGTTTTCTTGCCTTCTGTCATTTTCTCTCAATTTAGGGTTTCTTTGTAGCATCGCAAGCTTTATTAAACTTTTATTAAACTTTTGAAGACGTCATGGCATTGTCGGCGGATAGATTGGTATTGACGAAAGACATCCTTAAGCAGAATAGCGCTAGAAGAATAATGTCCATTTGGCGCGAAGTTCACAGGAGTTTTTCCCCTTTAACCATAAAACCACCTATACCTAAAACCATACTTATAGAGCCTACAGCACTATATGTTGCTTTATTTCACGTTTACCATCTTTTGTGATTCCTGGATTATTTCTGGTTATAGACCTCCATTATTTATTTTTTTCGTTGTTTCTTGTTTTTTTGTTTATCATTACTATTCAATTGTTCAGTCCATGCATAATCAGGAATTGTTCACATAAAAGAATGTGTTACCCCAAGACAAACATGTGTTAAATAAGTGTGAAGTACACAAGTTTGTGTTACAAAATAATAAAACACAAACATGAGTTGAACCAAACTCAGGTAATTTATGCAATGTAACAAAAACTTGTGTATTTTGCAACATCCAGCACATCTTGTGCTCATTACTTGTGTTAGTTAAACACCAGTGACGTATGATATATTGCAATTAATATCGCTGCACACCTTTTATCCAATTTTCTTGAGCCATCATGCTAAGGAGCGTGTATTTTGCTACAATGGGGAGGCGTCATATTTTTTAATCTCCTGTGATAAAAAATGACGTCAAGGTCCTGCCGCCGGGCGTTTGACAGACCTCATCCACGCATTTAGATGATCAGCAAAAACAGTTAGAATAATAGCCAGAGGTAAGCGGCATAACAAGAAAGAAATTCTTTACAGCGTATTATGCATAAAATTATATTGTGCATCTATGCGGCGAAACAGACATTAGTACACCAGCCGTCAACCGCTAAGGGATATGGCGAAGGGATATGTTTTTTCTTCCAACGAAAACTCTTGAGTACAAGGGTTGAATATCAAGAAAAGAAAAAAAAATTAAAAATTTCAGAACATTAAATAAAATCTTAGAAGATTTATAACATTATTCACCGAGGCAAGATATTTATCATGCCCTGCATGCATGTGTGCCGCTAAATATCTTCAGTGTGCCGCTAAACATCTTCAGTGTGCTGCTAAACATCTTTAGTGTGCCGCTAAACATCTTCGGTGTGCTGCTAAAAATCTTCATTGTGCCGCTAAACATCTTCAGTGTGCTGCTAAACATCTTTAGTGTGCTGCTAAACATCTTTAGTGTGCTGCTAAAAATCTTCGGTGTGCCGCTAAACATCTTCATTGTGCCGCTAAACATCTTCATTGTGCCGCTAAACATCTTTAGTGTGCCGCTAAACATCTTTAGTGTGCTGCTAAAAATCTTCGGTGTGCCGCTAAACATCTTCATTGTGAGGCTAAACATCTTCATGGTGCCGCTAAACATCTACATTGTGCCGCTAATCATCTTCAGTGTGTCGTTAAACATCTTCAGTATCCTTACATTCGTTTTACTTTTTACTTAGAGAAAGCACATTAAAGCTTTTTCTTGATAGCAAGTGTTGCTTACTTCTTGCCATTATTTCCCATATCTTTTTTTAACTTCGAATGAAACAAAAATTAAATATGACGTTGTTTTATGACATGCTAAACACCATATATGAAAATCAGCACAATCATACTAAACGGGAACATGAACTAAAAGAAATAAATTGGGCAAAAATATATTTTCTCCAGTTTTTCATTGTACACAAAGCTGAGGGATTTTACATGGGATATTACCAAAAAGACCATATCTCTGTAAAATATACTGTAAAGTAGACGATGTTTATGAAATATGTAAACTTACGAAAGAGACAATTCAACATCTCTTTCTGGAATGTCCGACAGTAAAATTTTGGAAACAATTTGAAGCATGGATAAACGATACTCGAAACAAAGCGTTGTCTTAACAGAAGAAATTAAATTTTATGGTGGATAGATGGACAATCTACCCGTAAAAAGTTAACAGTACTGAGACAGAAATTCAGTTTTAATTGTAGAAAAGATTGGCCCCACATATTTTTGGCTTTCTTAATAAATTGCAAGAATGTTAGCTAGTAGAAAAATATATTACAAAAATATCAGGGAAAGAGACACAGCTTAATAATAAAGGACAAATTTCTATTACTATCTGACAACTCACTTTCAATAAAGCAGCTATGGATGCGTGAGATAAATAAGCTGGACTGATTACAAAAAAGATAAGCATATATGTATTAGATACGTTATTTAATTATCACAGATACTGTTTTCTGACTGGTGGAAAAAAATGAATACGATATGTTTCCGGACCTCCAAAATTGTTGGCAGTGACACTGGCATGTTACAGGGTTGCAGCGGTAAAATTCTTTTCATCGTCAGCAAAGAAACAAACAGATTTAAACAGTTTCTGAACACTTTCATACTAGTTTATGCTATGTTTTATTCACTTCCCATCCTTGCATATGTAGACATTTCTTGATTAATGGTAATTAGAATTCCTGACGGCAGTGTCTCTTTAACTGGTATGTCTATTTAACAATATTAACTTTCCACAATGCTTGGTGATAGATGCCTACCACAAAGTCGATAGGTGCAAATTTATTACGTACATGAACTCGCAGACAATCGTATCGATCCAACTGACCTGATCATACTATCATATGTGTCCCGATACTGTATGTATTGAGAGCTTCTTAACATTTTAATATAATAAACGACTTAAAGCACAGAGCCTTAAACCAGAGTTTCGGCTTATTGTCAGTTTACTTCGTGCAGTGAAGTTTGTATTGTACATACATAAACAATAGCAAATTACACGCTGGCTGGCACAATGGTTTTGGCTGAATATTTTAGACGTCACTCTATGGTCACCATTTCTTTAGAAAATAATGTGTTGTCATCTCATTTAACCTACAATAGCATTAAAACGATGCAAAGGGACCTGAGGCCGCTTTCATGAAGCTCACTTAGTTAAGTAAGCCCTTACATACCATGGCAAAGCATGTTGTAGAGATATAAAGAGCGCTTACTAAGGGCAAGTTAGCTCTAAGTATGCTTCATGAAACCTGCCCCAGGCCCCTGGTATGCCAAATCTAATATATTTATTTAATTGTTTATTTGATTGGTGTTTTACGCCGTCGTATATTTCACTTATACGACCATTTGATGCACTTATATATTTATATACTGAAATTTCTAAAGGTAATGCCTATTTCAATGTGTATACCTATACAAATTTCCACAGTCCTTGGTGACAGATGCCTACCACAAAGTCAGCAGGTGCAATTTTATTACGTAAGTAGGCTCACAGGCCGTTGTATCGATCCATCTGACACGATAATGCCATTACATGTGTATCGGCATTCAATACATATTACAAAGAACAAGGCGGGGAAACATATGTACACATTTTCGGGGGCCTCCATGGCTCAGTTGATTAGCGCGCTAGCAGCGTAATGACCCAGGAGCCTCTCACCAATGCTATGAGTTCAGGTCCAGCTCGTGTTGGCTTCCTCTCCGGCCGTACGTGGGAAGGTCTGACAGCAACCTCCGGATGGTCGCCATAATGCTGGCCGCCGTCGTATAAGTGAAATATTTTTGAGTACGGGGTAAAACACAAATCAAATAAATAAGTAAATAAATAAAAAAATAACTACACAAATATGTTAGTTATTACTGCAAAAGACTAGTGTGTTAGATTATTCCATCCAACGCCTTCAGTGTTTCTTAACTTTTACAATGAGTATAATTCTCTTGTAAATACATATTAACAGAGCGCTCTGAATCACTGGCGCGTACCTGTGCTTCTTGATTGTACTTCCGGTACCCGGTACGAAGCGTTGTATATTCATCGTGTTGAATTAGATCGCCACAATGTGTGAACAGTTGCAATAAAAGTTCAACTGATATTAATACTTTATGATCGACAATACTCTAGCATTGTAGACGATTGGAATAATGATTTCAGTCATTTGCTAGAATATACCTTGTGCCTTTCCAACATTATTGTTGACTGCTTCTATTTTTAATGAAACGGTCCTACTTTCGTACTTTATATATTTCGTTAGTTCTGTTTTGGTATGTGTTTAGGAACAGACCTTGGGATTATTGACCTGGAACGTCTGTATTACTTGACGACTAGTATAAGAATGTCTGTTTCGACGCATAGGTTCACAGACCACAACAAAGTACAGATCAGAAATGCCTTATTTCTAAAGTCAGTGAAACTTTGTCCTTTATATTAACTTTGTCTTTTTATATTAACTTTGTCCCATGTATAATTTTGTCCTTTATATTAACTTTGTCTTTTTATATTAACTTTATCCCATGTATAATTTTGTCCTTTATATTAACTTAGTCCTTTTTATTAACAGTATACATATAGTACTACGAACAGATTGTTCGGTAGATGCGAGGGCCTGTTCATCCTAAACTTAAAACACATTAACATTATGAGCTTTACTTGCTAAACGCAGACAACCAGACGAACCAGAACAAGAGACAACTTTTGCCGGGAAATTGTCCACGGCCTGTAATTGTAACACAGCAACCTCTCGAATTAAAGCATTGGCCGTCTTCTTTTGTCTACGTGACATACTCAAAATTTTAGCCAAGGGTATAAGCAAGGCGTGTGAGGGCGGTCATAATTTTTTTTTCGCAATTGATATGGTAAACCTTTCTCGAATAAAGTAAATACAATAAAAGACTTACAGCATAGAAAATAAAACCAGGGAAGCGTCGAAATTGTAATAGTTGACGAAAGATAAAGTTTACCTCAACGATCAAGTTTACCTCAGTTAAGGATTTCAATGCCCAAATATGTGCAACGGCAAAACACACGCCGATAGCAGCATGGCTTTAACAGAATTAGATAAGCAAAAATACGGTGATGTTAATTGCGGTTTATTAGACTTCACTGGTCTAGAATTACTCAAAATGCTGATTTTTCATCACATTTAATAAACAGCAACATATAAACAAAATATCCCTGACCAGGGATGCTTAGTCCATCAGCAGAATCCTGAATATATGCAGTAATATAACATGGCCTAAATAGTAACTTTGGGAGTAAGCTTTTGTGTCTACAGTTTTGTGCGGGAAAATGTACCGCACTGCTCTGTTTTGTGCGAGAAAATGTATCGCATTGCCGTGTTTTGCGTTGAAAAATGTATCACATTTCTATGTTTTGTGCTGAACAATTTATCACATTGCTATGTTGTGTGCTGGAAAATGTATGACATTGCTGTTTTTGAGGTATCTCCCATTATTGATTCTTAATAAAAAAAAGTTCATAAATCTGTTCAGTGCACATGCAGTTTTGCCTTTTTAAGTGGTGGATCGAGCCACCCTTTTACGAGGTTTATTATCCTTTCTTCTTGAAGAGTATTTGAAAATTGGACTACTAAATTTGCGAGAACCACATATGGAAAATCTTTGAGCATACACATTCTTTTAAAACTACGCCATATTGTATATACTTGAGACTTTTTTTTTTTGTTTACATCTTAAACACGTTATCAATGTCACTGGGACCTCTCATGAAGGAAACGATACAGTGACAAGTCTTAGCCATGATTTCATGAGATAATTGTAAAGAAGGTGACAGAAAAATTGAAATGCAAATTTGGACCTGCTCCTATCATGACACGCCATGAACATCCTAACTATATATTTCTTATTCATTTGCATTCATACATGTGCTATTGTATTTTTGGAGATATATATCAACTAAAACCGACACATCTCTCATTTGTTTTGTTTCATTTATATTTTTTGTGAGTTGATGTAAGCTCTTTTGAAGAAAATCACTCTATCATTTTAGTAATTTATGTGTTCATTTCGGTTGTAACTGCTTGCTAATATGGGTTTTGTGAACGATTCCTATCATTTTGTCGATCTGTTCCCTTTGTGCCTTCTTGTCATATTCTTGTTTGATAAAAAAACGGCGTATAATTATACCAGAGACTATTGAGCGACGGCACATTTGACGTGGCTAACGGTTACCTCCGACCTATCACGTGTTTCCCACATGGTCCGCACCCTTCACCACAGTCTCCCTCCCCTCTTCCCGAACTCACGCAGAAAATCACTCCCCACCAGCATGCGAGTGGCAAGTGTCAACAGATATAGGGCTGCGTGTATGAAATAGTTGCATGAGGTATTGCATAATTCATAAAAAAACAACAGATTATGGATGCAAAACTGTTCACCATTGTTCAATAACATATTTTTGCAACCATTCACAAAGTTCATTCTTTTCATTTTCAAAATAATCAATAAATTTGCTGAAACGTAAGCGTTAGCTGTGGTAATTATCGAACCTTTATCGAATAAAACATGGTATAAAACCGGCTTTAGTTAGGTATATTATTCAGACTGAAATTTAATTTCGTCCCTGACACCTGAGTCTTGGAATTTTCCGGTAAGTTTAAAATCTGTTGTAATTTTATTTATTTGTAAACAAGACACAGATGTGTCAAAACAGGGCCAACGTGTTGGCATTATGATCTCTACGGGATCCTTAATGTAATATAAAACATAATGAGAAAACTAAAAACAGTTAGGCACGAGTAATCGAAGTAACGAGGGAAAACTGTATGTTATAATATTCACGTTTTCGACATTTTCTAATTAAAGGTTGATAATTCCAAAACAACATACACCTACAAACAATTAGTATTTATGTGTGAACAGTGTGTAGCGGGATTTCATCATTTTCTGTAATTACACACCGAATGTATGACTGAATTCAAACGAAAGTCATTTAGATTAAATTTCTTTTACATATTGTTATGTATATTCGTAGCATGCGTTCGGATTGAGACTGAATTGTATATATGGGTGTGGTGGGTGTGTTCATATCTTAGTAATAGTGTTAATAATAGAAGTTTTTTACAGCTGGTCTGTTTTCTTTAAGATAAAAAAAACATTTTCGTATTTTCCCACAGAATACGCTTCCAATATGAAGATTGTGGCTTTCGTGTGTGCGATGGGCCTGTGCCTTGTGCAATTCTCTGGTAAGTTAATATTCTTTTTTTAATTAATTGATTAATTATGTTTAATTCATCTTGTAGTTATACCTGTCTTTAGGTTAAATGATGTATTTATTTATTTGATTGGTGTTTTATACCGTACTCAAGAATATTTCACTTATACGACGGCGGCCAGCATTATGGTGGGAGGAAACCAGGTGGAAACCCTGGACCTTCCGCAGGATGCTGGCAGACCTTCCCACGTACGGTCGCAGAGGAGAGCCAACATGAGCTTGACTTGAACTCACAGCGACCGCATTGGTTTAGCTTAACTGAAGCTGAAGATAAGTTTATATGGTGTTGAGAGCATCAAATTCTGAAGGTTCAGTCCTACCGCTCATCACGATTTAACTGATGTATTATCCAGTTTTTTTTAAAGAAGAGCAATATTCATTCATTCTATCATTCATTAATTCATTCATTCATTCTATCATTCATTTATTCATTCATTGGATTACTCCATGAATATCCTTCAGTTTCCCCAGACTGGCAGTAAAGTTCCACTGTGCACACATTCATATCTATCCTACAGACGTCTTTCGTTCAAGTGCAATTTTGTCCGTCCATTTGATATATAAACAGTTGCAAGCAATCGCAACTGAAATACATATTTCGTTATCGACAACCGATATTCTAGACCTAGTAAACGATTTGAATATTGATGTCACCTAGAACATACCGTGAGTCTTTCCAACATCATGGAAACTATTGACTGCTTTCTCTTTGCATGGTTCCGTCTTATTTTCACACTTCATATACTTTCTTAGTACTTCGGTGGTTTATGTTATACGTCGTCTTGAGAATTGGCCTTGCGGATTATTGACCCGGAGCGTTCTTGCTGACTGACAGTTGATATACGAATGTCTGTTTCGATGCATAGATTAATTAATGTCCTCGCTCTTACTGTCGATGACTCCTGATGTTGCCACTTGTGCAGTCTAACTTTCCTTCACCTCTACCTGAAACGGACTAACCTCTACGAAAAGTTAGACTGTAAGTTGTCAAACACTGGTGGTTTACTCGGTGCATTCCATTTTTCTTGGTTTATGAAAAGAACGATATCGTATAAGTGAAAAACGTGTCACGCTGAAACAACAAATAAGAAATAACTGAGAATCGGGCACCCTAAAACTGGGCCTCTACTCATGCCCAAAATCAGATCATCAATCCAAGAGAATTGGAAAACAAAGCACTATTTACCAGGTAATAAATCCCCATCGGAGCTTTAAAAACGGGACAAACACTCCAGCGTTTTATATAATTCTGAACAAAAACTATCGTACGAGTATTTACAGACGCAAACTCATGTATGGGAAGACACAGGCTGACTCTGAATAAATCTGCATGTCACCTAAACATGGGATATGTTTAAATATATATTGAATGGGAGTTTGTAGTAAATCGTTTACAATATAATTAAAGACGTAGAGCATAGACAGTAAAACCAAAGGAGCGACGAAAGTGTGATATCTGGCAAATTGTCACACGTAACTTGTGAAATACGGCCTCTTGTCAATTTACCTCAGTTAGGGTTTTATTCTAACTGTACATGGTAAATGTTTAAATAGTATCATATTACGCCCCTTTTCGCCATGACAATTTGATGTTCACAGCAAATTTCAGTGTACAGCAAAATAACTTGATTTACTTATTTAATTGCTGTTATCGTCTTCGCAAGATTTCTGAGATATACGTGAAGATAAATGAACCTGAAGAATTTTTGCTGTGTGTTTTAACGCTATTCCGTCAAGCACCTTATCTCTCGTATCAAACGTCTATGTGGGGAGGATCGTCAGTTACTTTTCAAAAGCTCGCAGTTTACTCCATGAACTCCGGTTTCCTTTATCCAAGAGAAATACTATTCAGTACCATTTTGATAGCACTTATTAAATGATTCAAGGCGTAATAAAACATTTAACAACAGGTTTTTGTTTTACAAATCGGGGTAATTTCTCTCCTGTATCTGTTTGTTTCAGAGTCTCGATATTTGCTCAAGACTGGAAATCTTACCGACGGGTTCCAAAATTTCACCGATATTTTACCAAACTTTGATTCTGACTTTGAAAATGAGACCGCGGATTTTCCCATGTTAGACGATCTATTTAGGAATTATATGAATATGGAAAATAGAAGTTTGCCTCTTGACTTGCTGGATAACATACCCAGTGACATTTGGGACAAATTAGGAAATCTTTTCGATACGATTCCAAATTTTGAAAACAACACTCAAGGCAATGGCACATTAGAAGACCTACCAAGGTTCGATGTGATCCTTAAAATTATAAACAGAAAACTTC
The DNA here is from genome assembly GCF_032854445.1 of Liolophura sinensis. Lineage (NCBI taxonomy): Eukaryota > Metazoa > Mollusca > Polyplacophora > Chitonida > Chitonidae > Liolophura > Liolophura sinensis. Next base: position 16,561,549 of record NC_088298.1, on the reverse strand, counting down.
CAGACTTTGGTGACAAGTTGTTGAACATGACAACCAAATTTTCAACATTTCAAAACATTTTAGAAGACATTAAGGATAAAATAGACGACGAGGATATCAAGGAATTGCTGGATGAACTGGATGATATATTCGAGGATGTTGAAGAAAAATTGGACTTGGAAAACATGATGAAAGATTTGATGACAAAATTCCCGGAAATCAGGGATAAGTTTGGAAACATTACAAAAAAAATTCCAGAAATTAAGGAAAAATTTGGGGATCTTAAAGGGAAGATTCCAAACATTATGGGAAAATTAGAGGAAGTAATTGATGATTTGCCTGATCTTAAAGCCGTCCTAGGTGATTTGAAGAACAAGATGCCTGAACTCCAGAATCTAAAGAACAAAGTCCCTGAGATAAAAGACAAATTGGAAGATCTCACTGACAAAGTACCCGACCTGGACAACATGCTTGACGATCTGATGGACAAGCTACCGGAAATGGACGACGAGTTAGGAGATCTGGCCGACAAACTTCCTAACCTTGAGGATAAACTTGAAGACTTGAAAGACAAGTTTCCAGAATCTGGGAACGAACGTCCGGGAATAGAGGGAATTTTTTCTGGAATTTTTGGCAAGCGTCCTGACGACTCCGCAAACAAAGACCAAGATTCCGAAAGCAAACTTCCAGGATTGGGCGGACTCTTTCTGGCTTGGGTGACAGGCGTCCAAAACAGCCAGAGAACGAAGGCCAAGATGCTGACAGCAAAGGTTCAGGACTCGGCGGGTTCTTTTCAGGTTTGGGTGACAGGCGTCCAAAACAGCCTGAGAACGAAGAACAAGATGCTGACAGCAAAGGTTCAGGACTCGGCGGGTTCTTTTCAGGCTTGGGTGACAGGCATCCAAAACAGCCTGAGAACAAAGGCCAAGATGCTGACGACAAACGTCTAGGATTTGGAGGCCGTTTCTCAGGGTTCGGATCTGGAAGACGCAACAGGAAGTAAAATACCTGTGGACAGGTAAGATTGTGTTCGTGGATTGCTAACGCTGTGGCGAAGCGTCAAAATTCACGATTTTTATCACGTTAACTGAGAGGTTTCGCAATCTTACGAGTACAAAGATGAATGAATACAAACAAGAAAACACACATTAAAACGTAACCGTCTGCTTTCACATTTGAAGAAACTCCCGTTGTATTCGCGAGGTACCTCCCGAAGTATATGCCGCAGTCACCACACCTTGTGCATCATTTGCTTTACTCCAGTTTTACCTAAACATCAAGAAATGTACGACCGAATATCTACGACATAAAGACGTACAACAAACGGTGAAATACGGGGCTGTTGTCAGTTGGCCTCAGTCAGGGTTGTATTCTAACTGTTCACGCAAAAGTGTGAATAGTAGCAAATTACACGCCCTCTAGCACCACATACAGATAACACAAAAGAATCAGTCAGTCGTTTAATGAATCCCTCCCAAGATAAGGTGTTGATTGGAGTTGTTCAGAGTTGGATGAGGCTGGTGGGATTGTTATAGTATGTTATATGTATGTAAGACGTGGGAAGGATCATTTTGACGCAGATGTCTGTTGTATACCACAGACACCATGGTTTTCGCCACTCAGGAAACTAACCGTCATAGTGTAAGTGAAAATTGAAAAATTGAGAAAAACAACAATCACCGAAACAG